>NW_024884789.1:18827527-18958082 GCF_019232065.1 Centrocercus urophasianus | reverse complement strand
TCCTGGGCCGCACCAACAGAGGGGTGGCAGCGGCAGGGAGGGGACCGTCCCCTCTGCTCTGCCCTCTGAGGCCCCAGCTGCGGTGCTGCGCCCAGGCCTGGGGCCCCCAGCACAGGAAGGGTGCGGAGCTGCTGGAGCGGGGCAGAGGAGGCACGGAGATGCTGCGAGGGCTGCAGCACCTCTGCTATGGAGACGGCTGAGGAGCTGGGGGTGTTCAGCCTGAGCAAGAGAAGGCTGCGGGATGACCTCATTGTGGCCTTCCAGAGTCTATAGGGAGGCTGTAAGCAGGAGAGAAATCAGCTTTTTACATAGATAGCGTTAGGACGGGGGGGGGGAATAGAGGGAGGATTTAGGTAAGATGTCAGGGGTAGTTTTTCCCTGAGAGGACAGTGCGGCCCTGGCTTAGGCTGCTCTGAGAGCTATAGATGCCTTAGCCTGAGAGGTGCTCGAGGCCAGGTTGGATGGGCAGCCTGATCTGGCACTTGATCTAGCAGTTTGCAGTCCTCCCTACAGCAGGGGGGTTAGAACTAGGTGGTCTTTGAGGTCTCCTCCAACCTAAGCCATTCTCTGAAACTTGGCTGGACCAGAAGGCCGTGGGCTCTGCCATAGCACCCAGAGCAAGTTCACAGATTTCTGGGATGGTGTAAAGACCTCAAGGTTCTCTGCCTCCTGAAGAAATGAAATATGTGTACTTTCTTCTATGAGCTGCTATGTCACTGCTTGCTTTACTGATCTGTCCCATTGCTTTGCAAGTCTTGGAGCACATCCATGTCTTATACAGGCAAATAGAGAGAGAAGGCTGGCTTTCGAGCTTTGTTTTTAAGGCAAATCTTTAGCAATGGAAGGATAGAATAAGGATGGAAGTCCTTAATTCCTGCTTTCCACACAAGCCAGTTTGTGGAAGGTCTGGGCAGAATTTCTTCAGTGTACTTTTTCTGATTTCTATCTAAGAGAAGGCTTAGAGAAAGTAGTCTCTTGATGGGCTCAAGGATGCGTGCAGAGCCTGAAAATGCAGAGTTTATTCCAAGAAAGCCTTATTTCGTAATGCTGCAGATACCTCAGGTTTGTTTTGTCTTTTGTTTTAACATACTAATTCATCCAGAGATGTGGCTAGGTATGCAGGGGTAAGAAGGGAATGGTCAAAAGTGATTGGCAAGCTGATTTTTTTTTTTTTTTTTTTTTTTTTCAGCATATAAAACTTGGGTGTTCCTGGTTATGGAATGAAATGTCTTCCTCACGTAGGGCTGTGTGCGCCAGAAATCTCAGCAGCTGAGCGATGCCTAACTCCTGCCCAACTCGCGTGTTTTCCCACCCAAAAAAAAGGGAAGTTTCAGATCCACGCTCTTTGCCAACTATAATAATCTATGCTGCTTCTAAACTCATTACCCATCTGCTTCCAATCATCAGCAGCTGATAATCTTCTGGTTTCAGGGACTTAACTCAAGGCGCAGTTGCCTTACCTTGCTGAGGGGTGTGACTTGTAAATTGCTGCAGAGCCCTCTATGGACATTCATATTTGTGGTTTAATTTAAAAATGAGACAAGTTTAAGCTAAACCACAGCAAGCCACTTTTAAGCCAAGTAAATCTCCATAGAGTGTTTTGGAGTAGATTAACCTAAGCAACACCTCCAAGGCTTGTCTATAGGCATGACTGAGCTAATGCTCTAGGACCAGCATGCCTTCCTGTTCTGTGCTGTAGTGATTTCTGCTGGCCCAATTCTACAAATTGTACCTCCACCTGGCAGACTGCTGGTGCTGGGAATGTTTTGTTTGGTTTCTGAGTGATGTTTGACGAACTTTGCTGTTTGTGACTGAGTTTATTTAAAAAAAAAAAAAAAAAAAAAAAAAAAAAGGCAGTCTGAAATCAGTGACTTCCAGCCTTTTGGGAAGGTATCATACAGCTGCTTTTCTGCCCTCTGCCTTGTCCAGACTCTGCTCTCTGCCTGCACCTCTGCTCCCAGCTCTTCCCCCTTCTTTTGGGCTCTCGCCACCCCTTCCATCTCCCACTCTTGCTGCTGGCTTTGGTAGTGCTGATGCAGCCCAAATCAAGTGAGTGTGGCAGGAGTTGCTATGCCTGTGGGTGCTCCTTGACTTTTTTCCTCCCTGTATACATCAGCTCATACAAATGCGGTTTTGAAATGAAATGTCTTAAAATAATAGCTTATTAAATGTCCAGGAAGCCTATATATTGCACCAGTGTTTTGGTTAGATGTGCAGGCAAATCCAGTATTCCTTATAGTAATGAAATGTGCAAGTGATTCTGTGCTGTCAGTTTTCGTCGTGGATCTGCTCAGAGCTTGATTATTGTTGTTGCAGGTCTCTGTTTAAGCCCCACTCCCTTCTGGAGGGCTTATGAGGAGAGCTGTCTGGGAATGTCATTTCTTGTTATGATTTGGATACAATCCTTTACTCTGTCTATGGGCAGTTTTGCCTGGTGGCATCATTACCTAATTAAGGATTGCTTCCTGATTTGGATAACCCCTGCTTGGTTTACAGTGCTTTGAGCTGTTGTACTGAAATATTTACTGTAGACTTGTATTATTTAAATTACCCTGGGTAGGAAGTCATCTCACCTTTCAGGCTTATTTCTTATGGGCCACCTGTTTACTTCCTGCTTTCTTCCTTGAAGCAGGACTGAATTCTTCACATACAACAATCTCTGGAGAAATCAGCAGTCACTGTTGCTTTTTAGCTCTCCTTTTCTTCCCTGCCCCTCCCTCCACCCCTCAAAAAAAAAAAAAAAAAGCCTAAAACAGCCACGAATGCAGTAATGCATTTCAGAATCTTTTCTGTTGAGGTTTGTGATGACAGTTATTCTTGGAGCTGTAAGGTATGGGTAAAGGAATGTCCTCTACATGGACTCGATGGACCAGGGTCGGTGAGGTGCTCCTGTCTCCCACTGCTTTTCTTGTAGTGCTTTGAACAACTCTGGAGCAGACAAGTTGCGTGAGACAGGATTTGAATAGCTCCTGTCACTTGTCAACTGCCTCTGCATCTCAAGGGTGAAGACAAGGCAGCAGTTAAAAACTAAAGCTAGTGGGAGACCCTTGATTGTGTGAAAATAGCCTGGTGGCTGCAGCTTGAATTGATACCAGCTGTTGGTGGGCCTGCAGAAGGCAGAATGTCATTTCCCCTTCCCTAGGGAGCTTTCTTGGCCTGAATACCTTTGTGCTAAGGAAGCTAAGCCCCACAGAGCTGGTATCTTTTGTGTAAACAGTCAGTCTTGGAGCAGTTGAAATGGAAGCTGAAGTGTCTGCAGCAGACGTCCCTAGATGTGTTAATGTTTTGGATACTTGTGGTGTTTGTGTTTGACTTGCTTGCACGGACACCTTATGAGGTTTGTCCTTGAGAGAAATATACCTGACAAAGTATTTTGCTTTTAATTGCAGCTTTCACTATGGGGGACATGAAAACCCCAGACTTTGATGACCTCTTGGCTGCTTTTGACATCCCTGATCCAACTAGCCTTGATGCCAAGGAGACCATTCCATCAGCTGGGGAGGAGAACGAGAATCACCTGAAGTCATCAGGAATCTGTGTAGATGAGAACGTGTCCTTATCCCACGCCTTGCCCCCCTCCGATGCTCCTGTTGTGAGTGTTATTGTGAAGAACACAAGTCGCCAGGAGTCCTTTGAGGCGGAAAAGGAGGGGAATCACCTCGGGGCTGGACTGCTACACAATGGGTTTCGCGGGTCTGATCTGCCAGCAGAGGCTCATACTTTGGTGCATAATTATGGGAAGTTTGAGTCGACTTTTATTAATGGTGACAGCTCAAGAAGTTACTCTGAAAAACTGGACCAGTCCAAGTCAGAGCCTTTGCCAACTTTTAGTCAGTTTAGCCCCATTTCCAGCCCTGAGCCAGAGGATACATTCAAAGAGAATAGTATTGGTGATAAACCCAAACATGCTCAAACTCCGTATTTTCCACCTCCTTCAATGTATATGCCAACAGGAGCTTCAGTATTGGATCACTTCAGGAAGGTACCAGAGCCTGAATTAAGCATGTTTGATCAATATTGTAAAAAGGAACAAAAGATGGAGATCCACTTCCAGCCAGAGAGCAGGCTGGAAATGAGCAGGAGACAGCAAGACAAAGCAACTGAGAGGTTTGTGGAGTCAGGAAAGGACTTGGTAGATACCAATAGCTTCCTTGGAGAAGGCTTGGTGTTTGGAGAGCTCCCTCACAGTAATTTAGGAGAAGATAAAGGGTCTGTGCCTGAGCTGAGCTTGTCTTCATCGGTACCGCCTCGCCAGAGGTTAAAGCCAACTCACTCAAAGTTGTCATCCTGCGTGGCTGCGCTGGTTGCTCTTCAGGCCAAAAAGGTTGCATGTATTCCCAAAGGCGATCAGCCAAACCTTATAAAGGAACCCGGTCCTTTTAAAGATGGGACAAAAGGAAGTCCAAAAATACCCAAGTCACCAAAGAGTCCACGGAGCCCCTTAGAAGTGGTGAGGAAGGCCAGCAAGCAGCCTGAGAGCCCCCGAAGCGTGTGCAGTGACAGCAGTGGGAAGGGCTCTCCTTCCATGGCAGCCAGCTCTCCACCAGCTATTCCCAAAGTTAGAATCAAGACTATCAAGACTTCCTCTGGTGAAATTAAAAGAACTGTAACTAGAATTTTGCCAGAAAGTGATGAGTTGGGCAAGTCTTTGGAAGAATCACCTCTGGAAACCTCTTCTGCTGAAGACTTCATCAAATCTTTCCCTTCCCCTGACACTAGTGCAGCAATGGAAAGCGAGGCTAGCAAGAATTCAACCAAAAATGGGGCTACCGTAGCTATCCAGCTGTCAAACATGGCGAACCCTTACACAGATGGCTTGAAAGCAGATCTTGCTGCAAATAGCACCTCTCTTGTGTCTTTATCTCCGCTGCCAAACTGCGGTGGTGGTGCCGTAAAAGTTGGTGTTGCGGGGCAGCAGCTGAACAAGAAGCAGCACCAGCAGCAGGGTATCGTGGTGCAGCCATCCAACGCGACCGCCTCCTCCAGCCTCCTTCCCAAAGCTGTGCACTTGGCAAATCTCAATTTAGTTCCCCACAGTGTTGCTGCTTCTGTCACAGCGAAGTCATCTGCGCAGCGGCGAAATCAGCCTCAGGTGACGCAGATGTCCGTGCCACTGGTGCATCAAGTAAAGAAAGCTGCTCCTGTCATCGTGGAGGCATTCAACAAAGTGCTGCACAGTGCCAATCCGGTGCCAATATATACTCCGAACCTTAGCCCTCCACCTGACACCAGTATTAATTTACCTGCCTCTGGGTACTGTTGCCTGGAATGTGGGGATTCATTTGCCTTAGAGAAAAGCCTGACTCAACACTATAGCAGGCGAAGCGTTCATATTGAAGTTATGTGCACTCAGTGTTCAACTATGCTCCTTTTTTTTAATAAATGTAGCTTGCTTAAACATGCAAGAGATCACAAGAGCAAAGGCTTTATCATGCAGTGTTCTCAGCTGGTGATGAAACCAATTTCCTTAGACCAAATGTTTTCACCTTCTGCGAGCTCTTCAGCATCTTCTACTCCTCAGACTTTGCACTTATCCTCTCCTTCGCGTAAACCCAATGCTACTTCAGGAAATGGGGTAGGAATTTCTACTAACACACAGCCTGCCTTGCCTCTCTACCCGGACCCACTGAGACTAATCCGTCAAGGACTTAAGTGTTTAGAATGTAACAAGCAGGCACAGGATTATGTTGCTTTAGCAGCTCATTACCAGAGAACCTCTGAAGATAATGAGAGACTGGTAAGTCGTCATTTTAATGTTATTAATTAAATCTCTACGTTTAAAGATACTATCCTCTAGGCATTGTAATGGCAAGTGAGTTGCGCTGCCTAAAAGAAGGGAACATTTGAGATACATGTGGGCCCACGTGTGTGCATCTGAAGAGATGTTCTAGCATTGCTTGCCTGCCTTCTTTGTACTCTTTGCCAGCTGAAAGGGTGTGTTGTATTATGGGAACGACAGGAAAAGGACAGTAGGGAGACAGTGGAGACTCTTGAACATCAAGAGAAAGTGGTGTTGGAGATCAGAGATCCCATGAGTGAGTTGTATAAGAGTACCAAGTGGTGCTTTAAGCAGGTTTTTGTGCTCTAAGATTGGCTGGAGGAAATCTGGCACAGCAGAATTTTCCCTTCAGTAGAACCTGCACCAAAGTCTTCATGTAACACTTCAAACACTGGGCCCTGTGTTTAAGACTGGCAAAACGTATATAGGGTTAGCTGGGAGGATGGCAGCATGGTATGTGTGGCGGGAGGCTCTTTTTGGTGTTTTTTCTCTCCCTTTGGATGGTAGAGGGATGAGCTGGTGCTGTGTTGCAGTAAGAAGTGTCTGCTCATCGGCTCATGAGCACCATTGGTGGCTTCCTTGCTCCAGTGAGCACTGCACTGTTATGGCCTCTGTCGTCTTCCCAGACATTCCCTTGGAGGTGCAGGTGGATCTGGGTCCCCTCTGAAAATCCAGCTGATGAATAGGAAGGGGATGCTCTTCATTATGTACCAAGACCACCAGTCTGCCACGGCCCACTGTGGTTCTGCACCCTCCAGAGCCTCCCTTGGCTCGTTAAACGTCTACCAGGAGTATCAAGGCTGTTAGCGTGGGTGTACAGAGGTCCTTTATCTTTCACTTAAATTCAGCAGCAGCAGAAATAGATTATGGCTGAATGGTTTCTGTGGTGAGAAATAGGAAGGCTGGAAGGGATTGGTGTGCTGTAATCACGTTTCTTACCCGAGGCAGGCCAGTGAGCACTGCGCTCTATCAGCACCGTAACTTGTTTTTGCTCTGTGGTGCATTTCTAGGAAATGTCAGCAGTCTGGAGTTAAATACTTTCAGGTGAGGGGATGCTGAGTGCTCCGAAGTGAGCTAAAATGTTAATCAGTCGCATTAAAAATTTATTACCAATTTTTGTAGTGGGATTGTCAATTCAAAAGCTCCTTGAAGAGAAATGTCTGGTTGTATTTTTAGACTAGTCTAATAATTTATTCTGTAACTTTACCAAGAGAAGACTTCAAGCCTTTTACTTCAGGTTTGCTAGATGCGAGATGATTTTTGAAGGATTTTTTGAATATGACTACTGGGGAATAAAAAAGAGAAAGGGAATATTGAAGCTTGCAAAGCCGTTTCCTCCCTGCTTTATCTTGAACTCCCAGGTGTGTCCTCACTACAGCGTTGTGCTGAGCCCTTCTTCTATGTCTCTGCTCTCCTACCAAATACCTCCTGAGATGGGGTGGTGTTGGGGGTGCATGCAGTAGGTGGGCGCCATGCTCAGCTTTTCTGAGTTGTCAAGCAAATTTCTGAGGTCACAGCTTTCATTTCAGTTAGAAGAAAAGAGGAATGTTGATGGGAGCTGGTGATGTTTGAGCAGCTAGTTTCACAAACACTTCCTTAGGCAGTCAAACAGGAAATATTCACGTGCAATTCTTACCCCTCTGTGGGTAATGTAAAAGCATAAATCCAACATAAGTTTCGTATCGTTCTCTCAAGCAAATTCAGCACATCGTCATCATATGCACATGCTTGTTCTGGAGCACGTCTCTGTTGCAGGGCAATCCACTGAGACACAGAGGTGGCACTAACAGTTGTGAACAGCCTCAGATGCAAATCGCCTCCCTGCATCTCAACAGACTGATTATCTAGAAGATGACTGGAAGAGTTTGCATCTGAGTCCTGAGATGGAGAATCTTCATAAATTCAAAGTAAAGCTGTGTTTTGGCTCACGTGCTTTGAAAAATAACAAATTGCTGTAACTTTGGTCGCAGCAGAGCAGATCTCCACTGGGTAGTTGCCTGAAGGTTATCATCAGTGACTTTTTTGATATCTGCTTCTGGATTAATGCAAGAAGATGGATTCTTGAGCAGGGTTGGTAGAAGCAGAAAGGAAAGAGCTGACACTGTTGGCTGATAATGAGGGGTAAATGTGGAGTATTTACAGCTCCTCGGTCTGTACTGGAAGATGGAGACCCCTTTCCCATTAAAGATAAGCTAGGTTTAATTTTTTTTATTTTAATGATACTAAATCTCTAATACTGACCGTGATATGTGTGCATCTAGTGTGAGCAAAACCTGAGGAAGTGAGCAGGCTTTGAAGTACTCAGTTATGGTGCTTTTATCTCAAACCAGAAAACCGTACAAAAATAATTTCATTTATTTTAATCGCTTTCCAGACAGCACAAAACAGGGATGCCACCTTGTTTTGAAGGTGTCTTATCCAATAGGGTTGACTGGAAGAAACAAATCTTGTACTTAAGACAGTATTTTCATTTACTCTGTTCCACGTTGCAGTGATATGACCAAAGGGTGAGCAAGCTGCAGTGAGAGGCAGGAATGATTGGATTGGAGAGGGAGAATGGCTTAAGCTGGCTTTGTTCCACATGGAAACTTATCCTATTTATCCACACTTAAGACTTCTCACCTTGATCGGAATTTCTAATTGGTGAATTATTTGGGCATATTTGTGTTTCCTCTGTCTGTTTATAGGGGAAATAAGATGATTGAGTTTACTGTTTGTTCCTGTCAGTGGTTTGGAACAAACTTTGTATTATCTCTCTGAATGGCCTTGGGTAAAGTCCATATTAATGGGACTGATAACGGGTAAATGAGTTTCCTAGGAGGGGCCAAAATGGGAATGACTTCAACATATCCCAGCTCTTTTGGAAGAGGGGGGATGAATTTGGTCTGAACAATAGAGGGAAGAGGAGATGAGGAGCAGCTGTGAGGAAGAGAGGGCGACCATGCCTGGGAAGGTGGAATGGAAAGACCTTCAGAGAAATGATTGAGGAGAGCTTTACCGTAATGTTACATTGTAGACCGTTGGTAATTACATCATGTCTTTGAGTGGATCATATCAGTGGATCACTGTCATTTCTCCTTTTTTTGGAGACTTGTAAGACTTGGAATTTTCATGAGTTTGATGAGATCTGTTTACTGTTCTGCTGTTCTTTTGCAGAATTACAAGAAATGGAATCTCGAGTATTTGGTAGGTTGGATTTTGCTCACCAGATGTCATGCTGCCTTTAGATATTATGTTGGTCCAGATGCTCAATCATGATGGCAGATGTTTCTTGCAACTTCAGAGCTGTTTGGACTGACTACTGTAGTGTTATGTTCAAGAGCAAGTTGTTGTTGTTGAGGGAAGCATAATTAAATATATGCTAGATGATGCCAAAGTGAGCTGATTCATACATATGTTCTATAATTCATTTTTGGTGTATGTGTAGATAAAATTTGCTGAACCAACAAGATAAGAAGCTATCGTGGAAAGCTGGGAATGCTTTACAGGAGGACCTAGATGATCATAAAGACAGAGTAGGAACAGGATGAAGCAATTGAGAGTCAGAATGTTTGGTCTCAAGAAGACTCTGGATGACCAAGGTGGCATGATCATGCACGGGATTTGTGTTAACCTGCAGTACCAGTCAGGACCTCATTTGTGGTCCTGAATTATCAGAAATAAACTGGAATAAATGAAAAATGACCGAGGAGTTGGAATTACGATGTTATGAGGGGAAATCAGAAGACTTTTATGAGTTCAGCCTGATAAAGGTATGATAAGTTATGACGGCTCTCCTTCAGCACCATATTGGGCATAATGTGAAGGTGAGGGCTGTGACACTTGTTGTCTTACAGAAATTATATCTTCAGAAATGAAGAGTTTTCTCTACTTGCAGGGATCACCAGAAGCGGCTTGTCAGCATCAGACAGCTCTTGTAGCCTGTTCAGAACTGGGCTCAAACTCAAGATGAAGAAAAAAGAAATCATGCAGCTCCTGATGTGATCAGTATAGATTTGCTTTTCCTTACAGCAGCTTCGCACACACTTGCTCTGTGTATTCAGTGTGATGTTTAAATAGTAGAGCTTTTTAAACCTACAGGCTATGTTAATGTGAGAAGAGACTCACATCACAGAATAATGTGTGCAAAAATTCAAGGTACGTTCTGATTCTCTTGAGCGTCATCAACAGCAGAGAAGTTTCATATGCATTGTTTTTCTTTTGTGAGTTCACCACCCAAAATCCATTGAGATAGCCAAGATAAGTACAAAATGAAGTACAGAATATGAACTCAGGACCTCTGAATTTTCTTTCACCTTTGTGCTTCTGTTCTTTCCCCTTCTTTTCTTTTTTTTTTTGTGTCTTTTGTGTGTCCAGTAAGAATTTTTCACTGAGTAATGACGTATCCTGTTTATGCATCACCTACACTGGAGCTACTTAAAAGCAATTTTATTGCTGTCTTTTTTTGTTTCTCCTTCCTTCCCCCCCTTAAATCAATGTTTTATAACTTATTGGCTAAAACCTGCCAGAAGCTAGTAAAACCACATGCTGCAATGGTAATTTCCTAGCAGTAAAGGCAAGAAAGCAGCCATATCTCTGCTATTTCTTATGTTGTTTTTTTTTTTCCTTCTTTTTCTTGTTCCCCTGCATGCTCGTGTTTTAATTTGGAAAGCAAGAGGATTGAAAGTCAATAAAAATGCCTCTGGTGCTGTAAAGCAGTGCTTTCTCCATCTCCCAAAGCAAAGGCAACGAATGCAATCCTTAGGTACTGATTTTTGTTTTATATGGATGTTTTCCCTCTGGTTTTTATGGAAGCAAAGGGCTGGAGGATGTTATGATGAAAGCATGTTGAGGGAAGGAAGCAGGCAGAGAGATGAAATGGAAGGGTGGGAGTGAGACTTGGTGCCCTCAGGCCAAAGCAGTGCTTTGGGATGAGGAGATGCTAGGGGAGAAGAGAAGGCTGTAAGCTGATGGCTTCTGGCAACAGAAAGAAGGCCTCCAGTGACTGGAGTCCTGCGATGGAGGGACGTGGTCCCTTTTGGAAGGACGGGCTGGCAAGACAAAATGAAGGAGTTGTTGTCTTTTGTGAAAGCAGCCGGAAGGCGTGAAGCTCTGCCCGGTGGTGGGTTGAGATTAACAGCAGATTGCTAAGGGTGATGTGGTGGTGGCTCCTCACTGCGGGCTGATGGGAAGAACAAGCTGGTGTTAGAAGTAGCCTCCCGTCTGCAGGGCCTTAAGGGGGGCTGCAGCCACTCAATTCTCTGGGTGGCATCGGCGGCAATCCCCTGGCTCCAGAGAAAGGGGGACTGGGGGGGGGAAAGACACTCTGGATTTCGTAATCATAAATAATGTGGGAATGTGAAGGTTGCAGGAAGCCTTGGCTGTGGCATCCGTGAGATGGTGGAGTTCAGGATCCTGAGGGCAGAGGCAGGGGGGGAAGGACAAACCTGCTGCACTTCAGGAGAGAAGACTCAGACCTTTTCAAGGATCTCTTTGAAAGAGACACAAATCATTTGGTTTGGAAGGGACCGCTGGCTCACCATGCCTGCCCCAGCAGGGACCTCAGAGCAGGCTTTTGTCCTGGCTTTTGTCCTGGCTTTTGAAGGTCTCCAATGAAGATACTCCACAGCCTCATTAGGCATCCTGTGCTGATGCTCCATCGCCCGCACGGCAGAGAAGCGATGGTCCCTGGTGGTCAGAGGGCACCTGCTTTGCTCCAGTTTGTGTCCAGTGCCTCTTGTCCTGGCACCATGTTAAGGAGCCTGGCTCTTTCTTCTCTGTACCTTCCTGCAGGTATTTATGGCTGAGACTCCCCTGAGCCTCCTCTCCCAGGCTGAAGTCGCAACTCCCTCAGCCACTCTTCGCAGCAGAAGTGCTCCATGCCTTTCATCATCTTGATGGAGAAGAGTGCATCTACCTTCTGGAGGGAGGGCTGAAGTGTTGTTGCTGATATTAGCAACTACTTGACTGGTCATGTATGAAGGGAGTTGGTGAAAAAGCAAAGTAGTGGATAAAGATGCTAGCAGAAGTGACATTTGGACAGCTGTGATGCTATCTTTGATAGGATGTGAGGTGTAAGGAGGTGCAGGGTGAGAAAAAAGAAGCGGAGCTTAGAGACTGATGGGCATTGCTGCTGATGGAGGGCTGTCATAAGAAGGGAGAGGAGACACGTGCTGTGTAACGTTAGGGGTTGTAGAAGCGATGGGAAAGTGAAGATGTGAAAGCCCTGTGTCATTCAGTAGGGGATTATTTTAGCAACTGGGAGTTCTGGTTTTGCAACACAAGGGGGACAGCGGGCAGTCTGTGGGTCAAAAGAAATGACACAAACTGAAATTCTTAAAACTATGGCTGAGGTTGTGAGGAGAAAAGACTATAGACTGAGAAAGTTGAGAATTAGGTTTATTTGATGCAGCATTGTCTATATATGGGATACTTAGGCTCGGACTTGATGCATGTTCCCTTACTTGACTGGTAGGTGTCAGTTTGGGTCTAGATCTTTCTTTTAACTAATAACTAAGTTTCTATTATATATGTATTTTTTCTTTTTCACCTGTAAGTTGAACATGCTAGTGAAATGATACATAGCTATTTAGAGAGAGCCTTGGGAAGGGAGATATATCTTAGCTATCGTGAAGCCCACAGAAGAAATTCTCTGCTGGCCACTTCTGCTCACACTATCAAAGTAATCCAAGCCAAAATAGCTGTGCAGGTCTCTGGCTGGCTTGATTGGCTGTAGGATGGGCCAACAAAGAGTTATGCCAGTGGATGGTGGGCAGGAGGTGCAGAGCTGGTGTGCTGGGGCTGCGTGTTGCTGAACGCTGTGCTGCCAGAGCTGCATCACCCAGCTCCGCACTGAGCGTGCTGGAGGTGCAGGCTGCTGGTCCTCGTCCCAGTGAGGCACTAAGGGAAAGCCAGTGCAGAGTTAAAGGTGAACTTTTGAAGTAGTAATTCCATGCTCTTTTTTTTTTTTTTTTTTTTTTTTTTTAAGAGCAGAAGCATCCTGTTACTCTCCATTGCAGTGCTGTAACTGGGATGCCTCGGGTGCCCCTTCTGTATTAAAGCAGATGCCTCTGGTGGGGGATTTTGGTTTGAATATATGAAGAACAAGGGCTCTTCGAAACATTTGCATTCCAAAAATATCACTTCTGTTTCCCACTTGTTTCACTCTGCATCTTTTTTTTTTTTTTTCTCTCATTAATTTTTTACTTTTTTTTGTTAGCCTTCTGCAGATTTTCCTCTTCTGTAGTCCAGATTCCATGCCTTGCTGTCAGCACAGCTCCATGTTCTCTGCTGCAGCTCTGCGGTGCTTGTGTTAAGGAGGACTTCTGTGGTCTGGGGACATCTCTTAAATATGAATTTTGTCAGCATCCCTTAACTCTACAGCAGTGAAGAGGATCTAAAACTAGTGTAAATCATCTCTGCTTGCACTGAAGCTGGTTCCCTTTCAGTTTGCATCAGCAGTAAGTGAAAGCAAAGCGTTTTGTGCCCCAGGTTCAGCTTCCAGTGGGGTGTTAATGGGGACCCTGCCCTAGCTGGGTGTGGGCTTCAGCTGAGCGAGAAAATGGACTGAGGGCATTTCATGGTGATGCCTGCGTGTGAGAAGGGAGATTGCTCTGACTTTCTGCTCTAGCTTGCTGTGCGCAGCTGGGCTGGGAGGGAGCACACTCGTAAATGGATCTGCCGTGGCTCAGAGTCCTTCCTGCAGTTGTTTCAGGGCGGCAGAAGGTCAGTGGTGTCATCTCTTTGCAGGCATTTTCCTGAGCAAAACTGGGCTTTAACTCCAGACTGTGATTCACAAACACCTCTGTGCCTCTGGGGTTGTGCTTTCCATGCCAGAAGGCTTGGGCTGATGCAGCTTTCTGTGCTTCACTTTGCTTCAGCTGCTGTTGGTTTTGTTGGCTTTTTTTTTTCCCCCCTTCTGAAGAAGCTAATAAATAGAAATGGGAATAAAATCAAGTGTTCTGAAGTGGCAGAGCTTCTGAGTGTTTTCCTGTCTGTGTGGATGTGAGTTCTGGAAGAAGAAAAGCCTGAGTGCTGTGTGGCAGGCAAACTGGAGCTATATAAAACTTGCAGCAAATAACTCTTGATTAAAGCATAAGTTATGGGAGCATGTGAGAAACACAGACATTACACAATTCAAATCATATCCTGGTAACATGCTTTAGAAATAACTGACTAATGAATGTCTCAAATTGCTGCCAGACTTCTTTGAAGAGTCATGGAAAACTCAGAGATAAAAATGTGACATCTGGAACCAAGTTACAAAGCAGGAGTGTTGTAAAAGGAGAAAAAGCCGCTCAGTCTCCAGGATGATGTTGTTTGGTGTCATCTTAATTTTATTAATTCCTGACATCTGATTTGTTTGGTGTGACTGTTGCTGAGCACTGCGCTGCTCTTGCAGACCTGCTGGCTGTGGTGGCAGTGCTCAGCAGGCAGACTGTCACTTGGTGTGTGCCATGAAGGCTGCTCTTTCCTCTGGCATCACTTGGATTCCATGGAGAAGTAAATACGACCTGCTGTCATTTTGCTCGGCCACTTCTCCATGCAGTTCTTAGTGGGCAGCCCCTGCTTGTTGTACAGAGGCTCAATGTTCCATGCCCCTATGGAGCGCTGTGTTGGGGCAGGTGTTTCTCCAGCTGCACCCTCAGACACAGTGCATTAATTGTACCTTATCTTCCCTGTGTCTTGCTCTTTATTCCCGTATTGTGTGGTTCTTGCAGAGCCTAAAGAAATTAGCAGTTGGTGTTGATGTCCCTTGCTAGCTAAAATCAAAATGTAGCCAGCCTCAATGAGGCAGTTTTTTGGATCTGGTGAGAAAGTATTTCTTCCTCTGCTACAGGGGCAAAGGTGGCCTTCTCCTCCTGTTTGTGCTGAGTCTGCTCTAAATACTGGGAGGGATCAAAGTTGAGAAGCCCTCTTCTAACCATGCCAAAAAGCTTCGTTTCCCAGCACAAATCAGTTAGGAAAAAATGCCATAAAAGACAAGGACAGCTCAGACTGCCCTGAACATTAATTCTTACTTGTAGCTCACCCTTTAACTGCTGACCAAATCACTCTCAAAATATTCCTTGCCTAGAGGTCCCGGGGACGCATTATTTTCCTATTTATGGATTCAGGTGATGGCTCCGTGTTGCTGCAGCTCCTTTTGGAATCAGGGGCTCCTCCAGCATTTGGGAAGGGCTGACGTTGTCCTGCCATCGGTGTGCATGGGGGTCCTGCAGCAGTTTCTTCTTGACGGTTTTTTCTCTCCTATGGAGACCCTTCCTGCTTCAGATTCAATCTGCAACACCTCAGACTGTGGCTTTTGGATTGCTTGGCAAGTTCTGAAGTTTCCTGCTTCTCTGGAGCCTAATTTCTTAATCTGTCCTCTGCTCATAGCGAACCATCTTGGATTTGTTCTAGCTTTGTGTTTTAATATAAATGGTGTTTTCTGTTACTTGCAGTATATTGGACAGTGCAGAAGAAATTACGCAGTTCAGTTTCGTGCTTTGATAACTCATCATTGGCTGCTTGCTGCAGCTCGTTCTTATGGTCGTGTTAGGAGCAGTGGAGTGATCTTGCATGGATTTACTGATGACAGAGGAGAGTTTTAGCTCCCAGAGGTATCTGCTACAGCTATCCACGTGCCTACTGATGGGGTGCTAAACTTTACGTATCAAGTAAATGAAGAAGTAAATCTGTAAGCGAGAAATAAATCCGTAGTGCTGTTGAGTGCAGCCCTTCCAACAACAAGGAAAAAAAAGGACACTGAAACGGAGACAAAACATCTTTGCGTCATTTGTAATGCCAGAGTATCAAGAATTCTCACTGCACATTGCTGCACACGTGGCTTGTGTTCCTCAGAAGCTGAGATTCAGTCTGGTTCGGAGAAATATCGTGAAAGGCAGAAACGTGGTTTTGGGGAGAAGGCTGCCATCCGTCAGCTCTGTGCTGAGTTTCGCAGTATGCGTTTTGAGTTGTAGGACAGGGAGGTTCTTCTGGTTTTCGGTGATTTTGATGCAGTCTGGGGGTACTTTCCATCTCAAATGTCTCATTGCTGGAATGAAAGCAGTGACTGCAAAGAGCAGGCGGGCAGGAGAAGAAGCGGGGTGCTCCTCTAAACCCGAAAGATTCCTGGGTTGGGAAGAGTCAAACAGAGAGTAACTAACTGCTGCAACCTTTCTTCCCTCAGACGTGCCAGGTGTGCCAGATGATGCTGCCCAACCAGTGCAGCTACTGCGCCCACCAGAGGATCCACGCTCACAAGTCGCCGTACTGCTGCCCCGAGTGCGGGGCTGTCTGCCGCTCCGCCTATTTCCAAACCCACGTCAAAGAGAACTGCCTGCATTACTCCCGCAAAGTCGGCTTCAGGTTTGTGGAGTTTAAAGCTGAAGGGGCAGGAGGGAGTGGGAAACTGGATAAAGGTTTTGGAAATCTTCCTTAAAGCAGAAACTGAAGAGGATGTAACACAGAACCGGCGTGGTTTTCTGTGGGATGAAGCGCCTTTGAAATGGGAAATGACTCAGTGGATTTAAGGGGAGGTTTCGGAGAGCAGACGTGATTTTGAGGCAGTTTTAAGTTGAAAGGTGCTGGCATCACCTCTGGTCACAGGTGGTCCCTCAAGATTGCTGCTCACAACCAAAAGATTGCAGATCTTAATCCTCCACATCTCTCGGAGGACTGAGCGCATGTCAGTTGTCAGGGATTGAGGGATGCACTTTGTAGGTTATTTTATCTCCAGGCTCTTACTATGAGCTGAGAGGAATGGGGGAAGGCTCCCAAGGCTCTGGACATGGTGCTATGTGCGCTTGCGTTGTCGTTGCTGCAGCCAAATTGATTGCTTTAATAAAAGACGTTACGTTCCCCCACAGGCTTTTCCTGCTCTCTGTGTGTAGATGCAGATGATTTACCTGGCAGATGAGCAATGGACTGGGTGACCTTCCAGGATTCCGTAGAATTCAGCTTTTTCTCTGTTTGCTGTTAAGTACCACGACGTGTACAGGAAACAGGGCGATTCCTGCGCTCGAGCTGTTCTTTTAAAATGTCTGCCAACTGGGGAAGCCTGCGCTCTGTGGCTTCTTCTGAAATCACACTGAAGTTTTCAAGGGCAGTTTCTTTCAATCACAGAGAAAAGAGACATATCCAACTGATCCTGAATTTAATTACATACAGATAGTTTTTTGGTGTTTTTTTTTTTTTAATGTGGATCTGATTAGAGGAGGCATAGCCCACAACAAAGAATTAATTCCGTCTCAAATTAAATGGCTGTGATACTGTGGCTGTTTGAAAAAGGAATTAATTTTGGAGAAGGAGGAATGTTGAAAAAAGGGGTTGGGAGAAGATGTCAGAAAATGAGCCCTGGCTTTGGTGCAGTTGCTTGTCACCATTAGTCCTTATTCTTCTGCTCCTAGCTGTTGGGCTCTCAGTCTACAGCAGAGGTTGGTTCTGCTTCTTAAGTGTGTGCCCCTGCATTTTTTTAAAGCATGATTAATTCCAGATTTATAATATCTTTATGATGCCTTCTTAATCCTTATCAGCAATGCCAGCTTCCATCCATCCGCAGATGTCTAACAAATATTTGCTTTTTGTGCTGGGAGCATTAATGAATGTCTGAAACAAGGCAGAGTTCAGGAATGGTACTTATGGGGGGTTTATTAGCTTTTACCAACTTCTCCAAAAGTTACTTTTCTCTTCTTTAATTGGTGTCTGCTGGTGCTCATCTTTGGCAACTGAACCCAGCAGATAGGGAAGCAGTGGCTGTGCCATCCTGTCATCCTTCCTGTCTTCACTGCCAGACTGGCATCGTTGCAGTCGTTGAAAACAGAATAAATAAATTCAAGTTGTAGAACCAAATCTAGATAATCCGTGACATCTGTCCTATGGTCACGTAGCAACTTTTGTTCTTTCCCTTCCTTTTCATTACTTGCAGTGCTGAGAAGCCAAGGGTTTCTTCGAAATCCTGCCCAGGGTCAGCTCAACTCTTGCTTCTCCACAACATGTCTCTGCTCTCCTTGGATTTCTGATGCATACCTTTTGCTGTTTTTTTGATCAGCCCTTGTTCTGTCTCCTTTTCCGCTGATATCCCAGCGTGTCCAATTAAGTTTGGAGTAGGATTGTTTGAATTCAGGTTTTGGTCACGGCTAGTGATTGCATTGCAGATGAGGAGGGTTTTCTGCATTTTAACATGAAAATCAACAAGCCTGCCTGAAGTGCTGCCAGGCTCCAAGTGTCACCTCCCCACGTCACCTGCCCACCTCTCCCACTGCTCCCCACTGACCACATGGCGCACATTTTCCTGCTTGCTGCTGTTTGGAGAGTTCAGGAGCTGGATGCTGGCAGGATAAGAGAGATGCAGAGGTTAAGACAACATCGTGTAGCCTTATCTTCCCTCACAGGATTCTTTCCAAGACTCATACAGCACCCTTCCTTGCCCTGAGGCTCTCCTAGAGTCTTCTCCTGCAAATTATCCCCTCGTGCTTGGATTATAGCAGAATTCACAATTTACAGAAATTGCATGGCAAGCCTCTGACATCCTCCATCCACTTTGCTCTGCTAATTAGTTTACTTTATTGAAGTTCATCTTTCTGGCACTGAGATTCTTGATTACAAAGTGGCTTTTGTTTAAACTTCCATTTACTGTAAATTAAATTAACTTGTGATCGTTTGACCCTGAGTTAGTAATTATTTCATCCCCTAAATCTTTATGAAGTCTTCAGTGCTTGCCAAAACAGAGTGTAATGCAGAGCTGTCTCTTGCTGATTTGAGAAGTGTTTCTGGGGGAAGCCTGTCGAGTATTCCTGGTTGTACCATCTGTACTTTCCTGCCAGGATTAGGGCTTTCTCTCCCGTTTATTCTTGGAGATTTATTCCTCCTGATAACAGAGTTCCTGGTGCTACCCTAATGGAAGTCTCTCCCCCCAGCTGACATGGCTGAGCATTGGGCTCCAAGGCACAGCAGAATATTTCCATGTTTTCCCAAGGATGACGCTGGCTGTTGTCACTTCTTCCCTCCTGAAAATGAAGAAAGGAGCGTTTCTGTGCATGTTTTGGGGAGAGGGTTTATCTCCTCTGGGCTCCTTCTGCCTAATGAGCTTTTGAAGTACAACTTCAAAGCGCAGACTTGTTTCCTAAGCGCTGTCGGGAGGCTCGTTTGGAGGGAAGGATAATCTAGCAAATGTCAGAACGAAGGGAAAAACAGTCATAAAGCTTAACTCCAGCCTCACTGAGGGAAACCATCTCTATTCACAGCTATTCCAATCCCAGGCCAGAGGAGTGCTGGTAAGGAAATGGAGCCTCATTTGCTCTTTCCACGCTGGTGTGTGGCTTCCCGTGAGCTCAGCTGTTGGATGTGTGCTTGGGAGAAGGATTCAAGTTAAATATTGGATGGCCTCAGTCAGATGTTGCTATCTTGGGAGAGGCCTGTTGGGAAGAGAGGGAGCAGCTGGGTCACCCTGGCTTTGTCTGGGGCTGCAGGGAGGAATCCTTTAGCTCCACCTACAACCTCTTCTTCCTCCCATCTTTCCGCATGGAGCATCCCCAGATGAGCACTATCCAGGCAACACCTCTGTCTTAG
The DNA here is from genome assembly GCF_019232065.1 of Centrocercus urophasianus. Classification (NCBI taxonomy): domain Eukaryota; kingdom Metazoa; phylum Chordata; class Aves; order Galliformes; family Phasianidae; genus Centrocercus; species Centrocercus urophasianus. The sequence goes on along the minus strand of NW_024884789.1, from coordinate 18,938,773 downwards.
TGGCTTTATTGAGCTTAATTGCTTTCTGTTGCTGTTTTCAGTATCTTTGCTGCTGCTGTCATTATTGTCTGTTGCTTGGTGTAGTATGGTGCAGGGTTACTGAAGATTTCCTGGCTGGATGTTCTTTTATTAGTACATTTGTTTTGCTGCTTGTTACTACCTGGACACCTCTTCAGATACATTTATTTCAGTTCTTCACTTGCACCTGTGATGGAATTGGCATCCAAGGGTATGAGGCAGCATTTTTGTGTAGCATAGCTTGCCTTCTTCTTTCCAGGTCGTTTTGGTCTCTGTAGATTTCTTTTATAGATGTGCTCCCTTGCTGATCTGTGGGTTCTGCCCAGCTGCTGAATTCCTGTATCACATTCCTCCTTGATTCCTCTGCGTTGTTACTGAAGAGACTAAACAAGGACCTGCAGTAGCATGGTCCTGCCACGCTGCCTTCCATCAGTACATGCATCTTGGAAGCAGTATTGCAGCTCTGATTCAGCTCTTTCCTTCTGCATCCCCTAGGTGCATCCACTGTGGGGTTGTCTTCATGACCCTGGCATTACTGAAAGTGCACATTCACGAGAAGCACTGCGAAGTCTTCCACAAGTGTTCTTTTTGCCCAATGGCCTTCAAATCAGCAGACAGCACCATGGCTCACGTGACCAGCCAGCACCCAGCGGAGCCTCACAAGACTACTCAGTAAGTATTTTGTTATTATCTGCTCTTCTCCTTTGCTGCATAGCTCTACAGCTGCCTCCACTTTGTCTCAGTTGTTTATTCTTCTTTCTTTCCTTTTTTTTATTGTTGTTTGTTTCTGTCCTAATTTCAGAAGAGCTGCCCCTTTGCTGGCAGAGGTCTGTTCCTAACCATGGCATGCTGTCCTTGATACAATTGCTGCCTCCTTGGTTAGGAGGAGAGGAGTTTGGGCAGGGAAGGGTGGAACATCTGCAAACAGATCTTAATTGTCACCGTTTGGTTGAGCTGGGGTGGCACCTCTTGATAGTGCCAGAATCAGGGTAACTGCTGATTCTGGCACTCCACAGCGAGGGGAGAGTTGTGCTGTGCCACATTGCCCCAGAAAAAATCACTAGAGAGAAACTCTTGTTTTTTCCACTCTGTAGCATTCCCTGCTGAGCCCCGAGCTAGTGCCAAAAACGTGTGCTGTAAGGGAGGGACCATGGAGAGGTGGAACTGAAAGAGATACATAGCAAGTATGCTCTGAGTCTGCTCCCATCCATCTGCACTTACTGTCACACACTTAGGTAGTCATGCATATGCATGTAAGTAAACTTATTTTTAGCAAGTTGTGGTACGTGCCTGGGGCTTTTTCTTGTTTTTCCCAGTTGAGATAATAGTTGAGTGGTCCGTGTGGGTGTATGCTGACAATACACTGATAGAGCACAGCCCTCCTAGAAGCCCATCCCTTTTCCAAGCTGCCGAGATGACCCCTTCCACTGACTCCTCAAGATAACTGATGAAGAGAGAGTGAGTTTTCTTTTTTAAATTGTTCCAGGGTGATCTACAAATGTTCTTGTGAGACTGTCTTTAACAAGAAGAAGCTGCTCCAGGAGCACTTCCAGCAGAATACCAGCAAGTTGTTTGTGGGCGTGTTTAAGTGTCCGCAGTGTCAGCTGGTGTATATGCAGAAACAGCAGTTAATGCAGCACGTTAAGGTAGGTAACTCCCACCACTTCATGATATGAGGTCCTAGTTTCTGAGTTCACAGAGAGTTTGCACTGACTATTTAAGGACACTGGTTGAAGAAATGGAATGTTCTTGAGCAATGCATTAGTAGAAAAACAGACTGCGAAAATTTATGGTATTATCTGGAAACTCCAGTTGAGCACTTTGTATTAGTTGGTAACATTGCAGGTGGTTACTCCTCCTTGTCTCATTCAACCTTGTGACAAAGGCAGATAAATCTTTCTGATGGTTAACTGTTCTATATTAAACCCAAGGAAGTGATGAAACGTTGGGGGGAGCTTTATCTTTGCTTGGGAGGCAGGAAGAAGTGTCCTCTGCCCACAGTACTACTGAATTTGTGTAAGGAAGGCTGGATCTCCCCTCTTCTGGGTACTGACATACAAAGGGAGGGCTTTGGTTCCTTGTCCCCTGAGCAGCTGCCTCCAAGAGAGGCAGCACAGCGTTTGACACCTGCTTCCCTAACTTAACTGCAGAGCTACAGGAGACTGCTAGAGGAGAGTGGCTGAGACAGAAGGGTTTGCCCTGGAGGTGCCAGCCTTCAGAAGGTAGCTATGTTGTACTGTCACGTGAAGTTTCTAAGCCACTACTCATCATACTTGAGAAGCTGTGGCACTTCAGTGAAGTTCTGAGTGACTGGAAAAGGGGAAATGTAACCCTGTTCCTAAAAAATTTAGAAAATGACTACCCAGGGGACTATAGGTCAGTCATTCTCACACTGTGCCCAGCAAGATCACAGAGCAGATCCTCCTGCAGAGTGATAACATATATGGAAAAAAGAATGGCTTCACTAAGGGCAAATTGTGCCTGAAAATGTGGCCTTCTATTACATGGTTACATTGGTATTCTTCTATTACATGGCCTTCTATTACATTGGTAGAGAAGGGAAGAGCAATTTATGTCATCTATGTGGAGATGTGCAGAGCATTTGACAGTGACTTACGTGACATCCCAGTCTCTAAAACAGTCGTGCATTTGACAGATGGAGCACTCAGGTCACCAGCTCAATGCCTAAGTGCAGAGCAGTGATGACTGGTGATCCTCCTGGGTCATCAGTGGGACCAGTGGTATTTAACATCGTGTCAGTGACACGGACAGTGGGTCGGAGTGCACCCTCAGCAAGTTTGCTGACAACACCAAGCAATGTGATGTGATGGTATCAGCACCCTGGACGGATGGGATGCCATCCAGAGGACCTCGACAGGCTTGAGAGGTGGGCTTGCAAGAACCTTATGAGGTTCAGCGAGGCCGGGTGCAAGGTCCTGAACCTGGGTAAGGACAGTCCCAAGCAGAAACGCCAGCTGAGCAGTAAGTTGATACAGAGCAGCCCTACAGAGAGAGAACTTCGGCATCCTGGTGGAGGGAAAGCTCAACAGTGTTCACTCATAGCCCAGAAAGCCAACTAACTGTATCTGCAACTGCACCCAGAAGAAGTATAGCTGGCAAGTTGAGGGAGGCGATTCTCCTCCTCTGCTCTGCTCTTCTGAGACCCCATTACAGCACTGTGTTCAACTCTTGGACACCCAGCACAAGAATGACATGGAGCTGTTGGTGCAAATCCAGAGGAGGCCATGAGGATGCTCAGGGGTCTGGAGCACCTCTGCTATGAAGTTGGGCTGAGAGAGCTGGGGGTTATTGAGAGACCCTGGGAGCGTCGTGGCAGGGCAAAGGGGGAATGGCTTAAAACTAAAAGAGGGGAGATTTAGATTAGATATTGTGTGAAAATTCTTTACTCAGAGGACAGCGAGGCGCTGGCGCTGCTGCCCAGAGCTGTGGGTGCCCCATCTCTGGAGGTGACAAGGACACAGGTGGGCCCTGGGCAGCCCAATCTGGGGGCAGCAAGCCTGTGGCAGGGGTGGAAATGGATGGGCTTGAGGGTCCCTTCCAACCCAACCTTTTCTGTGGTTCTGTAATACATATGAAGAGCCTGTTGTTGCCCATTTGGTGGAGTTCTTGGCAGGCTGTGTCTGTGGGCTTGCAGATCTGATGGTCTCATAATGTGTGAACGCTGTGTTGCTCCAGTCAGTGTATTTCTGTAATGTGCACACTAACCACACTTCTGTGAAAATCCTCTTAGGTTTCCTGGTTGCATTCTGAAGAAAGAACCTGCAAACTGTATTTCTCTTTGATTAGAAAAAAGCAGACATAATTTTTTTAATCAGTGCCTTTTTTGTTTTTACCTAAAAGGCCAGAGGGTTCAGTAGCTCGGTCCTAAAAGAGAAAAAGTCAAAACTACTACTTTGCTCTTTCTCTCCATACCTTTAATTTGCAAATCTGGAAATGCTCTGGATGCATTAATGAATTAAAATTTGAAACCCGCCTGTAAAGCTGATGATTGGTAATCTTCCTGTATTATTTCCTGGGGAAAACAGAGTTGAGAGTAAGGCTGGGACCTTCAAAGCCCCAGTGCTGATAGCTGGACTTGAGCAGAAGTACCCAACTTGCTGCAGCTCATTTGCAGGTGCCAGCCCCAATAATTTGTCTGCAGCAGTTTGTGAGCAGGCTGCCTGATGTTGGCAGAACAGAACTTCTGTATTTTAATCACTGGGCCGTATTTGGCCATCGATGTGTCTTTGAGGTTGTAATAGAAGGCGGCTTTTTGTCCTGGCAAGGTGGTAATTGCATTAACCCATCTCTGTTCCCATCAGATGGCACTGCTTTGTGCCATTCGGAGTGCATAGGAGGTGCTGTCTGAAAGTCACCTCACTTTCTGTGCTCCATTTTTTTTCCCTTACAGTGGTGGAATAACAGAAGGCATGGAGTAATGGGTGATAACGTACTCTTTGCTTATAAAACACTTGAGATTTCCAGGTGGGGAGAGAGGGGAGGTGTTTGTTACCCCACATAGCGATGCTGTGCCCTGTGATCGCGTCAGAGCTGTGCAGACATGGGCTGGCTCAGGTGCAGAGCACAGGCTTTTTGGATCAGCCCTTGTGTTTTGAAGTTTGTTTAGTGCCTAACAAAAGGAAAGGCTTCCAAATGCCCCGGGGACCTTCGTGTGTTGAAACTTTACCCATTATTAATTACTATGCACAGTTAAGCCTCTAAATTATCCTTTTGTGTGGATGAACTGTTGTTGTTCCTAGGGGAATTTCTTGAGGTTTCTTTGGTATGTTGCTGTTTTATTTGCTTTTGCTTTCCCACAGCTCTTCATTTCTTATTATTTTCTTTATGTTCAGTTTTCTTTGTTAAAATAACTTTTTTGGGGGTCAGGGATTTTGGCCTGTTGAACAAGCAAAGAGCCTGAAGTCATGTTCCATATGAGTCTGATTTCTGGCTTTGTGCTTGCTTTTATTTGTCGAGAGCAAAGTTTTTAACTCTGAAAATGTCAACAGCAGTAGTCGTGGAGTTAAAGAAAGCAGGGTTGGAGAGACTGAGATTCTCTTCTCTTACCTTCAGCAAAGATCGAGCAGCTTTGGAGCCTCCAAGATAACGGCAAATGTTTCACTCAGCGTTTTCCAAAGCATCGTGTTTTTAAAGCCTGGGTTCTTGAAATAATGGCAGTTAGCATTTCTCTCTCATTACATCTTCCCTTTTTAACTTGAGCGCTCGGGGCTCACACAAAATGTTGAACAGAGAGGAGTTGCTGTTGTCATGCAGGAAACATAAATAGGAGCGTCGTGTTTCTTGGCAATATCTCTTACTGGGGAAGTGCTGTGGTCAGCCTCAAGAAGAAGTGGGAGGATGCACAGGGGCAAGATGTTAATGTGGTGTTTGGAGGGGGCTTTTATTATCTATTTAAATGTGATGGTCATGTATGACACGCAGTACGGATCACAAATAAATGTTATGCGATTCCGTTATTTTTGTTTTCCAGGGTGTTCATGGAGTCCCCCAGAATCCGGAGGAGCTCTTAAACTTTCGACAGAAGTCTGAGAAGACGTCAAGGAACCAGGTTCATAACCCACCAAAGGAGCTGTCGGTAGCCAATGGGACTTCCCACTCACCTCTGCCAAGGAAAGACATGAGGGTGGAAGGACACAATCCTGAATCCAAGGCCAGGCTGAGAAGAACTGGTTGGACTTGCAAGGAATGTTCGCAGTGGATCCCTGATCGGGAAACCTACGTGTCCCACATGAAGAGAAGTCACGGAAGGGTAAGGACTGGCACAAAACGTTTCAGCTGGGTGATGAGATATTTTTGGCTGAAGGATCTGGTGGTCATTAATATCTGAGGCAAAAAGAGTCTGTTTGCCAGCTCACTGAGGAGTAAAAGCAGAGTGCTTTCTGTACGAGCAGAAGGCAGACTTTCTGTCCTTGGTCGTGTGCCTTACAACCTATGTACCTTATCTGTTGTTTCGTTGTTCCTTCTCCCACTGCATCTCACGGCAGGCTTTCTCCTCTGCTCATTTCTGTAAGCAGATGGAAAGTCCTGTCTTCACCAGCTGCCGGTGCAACAGGTGGTCTAAACAAAGTTGCAGGAGGGCATAGAGTTCTTAATGACTTTATTTGGTAGATACAAGAGGCATATGGAGTACGCAGAGCTATCATTATTAGGAACTGTAAATCCTCAATTTTTTTGGTTTCATTCAGCTCTGGTCTTGCCTTGACCTAGTTCTGTCAAGTTAATCCTTGCTTGCTGGCAGAACACAGGCCAAGATGTTGTGTGCGCCAGATTTCTCAGTACCTTGGCATCAGGACTTCTTGTTTGAAGCACTGAGCCACCCTTCTTGAGTCCCATGAGCAGACACTGTGGAAATGTGGTTCTTTGGCCTGCATGCCTGGTAACTTCGTGTGGGGAGTGCTGGGTTGTGCATTTAAATATCAAGGAGATTTGGGCAGGGTGAGAGTGCAGAATTTTCCCATTTGAGTTCTGTAGTAGGAGGAAATTTGGCAAATATTTCAGTTCAATACATAATATGTATTCCTTGTTTAAGATGATTGTAAATGGAGCGCACGCAGGGTGTACAAAGGAGAACAGGAGGAGAAAGTTAGCTAAGAAGGGCAGAGTTTGGTGAGGGGGTCGCACATGGGTAACAGCTGGCACTGTGTGATGCTCTCGAGCGCGCTGCCCTTTCATTGCACTGAGCTTGGAAAGGAAAGCTGTCCTTCATACTGGGTCGTGCCATCTCCTGGTGAGGATGGACCTTCCTTGAGTTACTTCTGCAGAGTCCTGCAGCAAAATGACTGCACAGCAGAAGCGTCCAATGCAATTCCTATCTTTAAAAAAAGCAAGCGAGCATGTGGCTTAACTAGTTTCATAAGACCAGTGCTGTCACTAGCCAACTGCTGGGCTGAATGCAAGTGAAAACCCAACATTTCAGTTGCCTTTATCAGTGGAGGAGGGTTGTTTTGCACCCATGAGGTAAGGTCCAGATGAGCAGCAGAGGAGAGTCAGAATAAGGAAGTCAGTGCCTTTTTGTCTCTCTGTTACTGAGAGATACTTCTGTTCTTCTGCTAGGCTATGAAGAGATACCCCTGTCGACAGTGTGAACGCTCTTTTAATGCCTCCAACAGCCTGCGTAGACACATCCGCAACAATCACGACACAGCAAAGAAAGTTTACACTTGCTGGTATGTACTGTGTGCCACCTTTTGAATGTGTGCTCAGTGATGGGGTAACTTTTGTGTTTGGAAGCCCTTTGTAACAGATCCGTGCCAGTGTGAGTGAGAAGACAAATATTTTAAATTTGTAAGCAACTTGGTGGCTAAAATAAGTCCTTGTGTTGGACTGCACAGTGCCCTTCTGGAAACTCAGGGTAAAGCTTGATTTGAGAGCCGCAGGTGACATCTAGGTTGCACAGCCTTGTGGAACAGCCAAGAAAATACTGGACCGATCTGCCTGCTGCCTTTTACACAGGCAGAAGTGTCTGCACAAGCTGCAGTGGAGAGAATCTGGATTTGCTTGGAAGGCTGCTCCTCAAAGTAGGAGAATGGGTTTGGAGCTGCGTGAATCAGCAGTGAATGAAAATCTTGGCTGCTGAACATATTTTCACTGAGAATACAGCGTCAGTTCAGGACAAAGCTTACAAAAATACCCCTGCAACTGTTCTTACCTGCTGTTGCAGAATAAGTCATGTGCTGAACAATCATGCAAGCTTAGTTCCTGCCTCAGATTCTGAGGCATCTTCTTAAAACAGAATTCAAGCATGTTTGTGTGGGAGAGGACGTTTGTGCTGATGTGGGTTAGGGGATTTTTTGGTTCAGCTGAAATTTTGTATGAATGCAGGTGTTTCTGAGGAGTGTGCTATGGATTTTTGCACTTAAACGACTATAGGTCTGTTTTGAAGTGTACATCCTTAGTGTGCTCTGCTCCTGTGGCCCACGTGGTGAGCCACGGTAGCTTTCAGAAAATGGATGAAGTGTTGGCATCATCACCACTGGAGCCTGATAGAAGCAAATTCCCAACACATTTTTCAGACAGAATTTCTCAGCTTCCCTTTTCTTGCACCCTCTGCAGGAGATGAAGCACTGGTTCCCAGTACTTTTCGTTTTGCTTTTGCTTTGTGGGTTGTTGGAGTTATGTGCACCTGGGTTGTACCAACCTCTTCTCTTTGGATTAGTTGGTTTCAGAGCAGGGTGTATCAGAATCAAAATAGCAGGGAAGGAAGATTTGTGTAGGAATAATGCCCTGGGGTGTGCATTAGTTTGTACAGAGCCTGGGATCCAGTTTTTCTGTTACTTTTCAGAGCAGCAGGCAGCTGTGGATCTGCAGTTCACCCATGCGTTCATGGGTGTGCATTATTTGTAGCAGAGAAAACTGAGCAACAAATTCCAGTGAACTGTGGTTGTGTTTAATTCTCGAGCTCATAGTTGCTCCTTCTCAGAATCTGCTGATGAGGTTTTAATTGGACAGTGGTTGTGCTCTCTTTAATCATTATATTTCACTGAGTCTCACTACAATACTCTTCACATTCAGCCTTCTCTTTAAAACACTTGTGCCAGTATCTCCAACAGCTGCTCTTTGTTTGGATCTCAGGACTTCTGGTTGGTCTTCCCTTCAGCTAGGTGACCTGAGCGTGTCTCATTACTGAGCCTTCCTATTAACAGACCCTGCAGATATCAGTCTCAGTGCCCTAACTTGCTGTCCCTCTGCACCTGGATTTCCCCATGAAGATTAGAAGCATGAGTAAAATCTGTCACTGATTGTCCAGTATTTCTGTGGCTCCAGGTGTGCTGTCTTATAGTTACTCTCTTGCTTCTAACATTTGGAGCTGTGATTTCCCCTTCTTGCCCTGCCCTGCTTAGGGTCTCATCCTTGCGTTAACTTTGTAGGGTGAAAGCAGTGATGGAGGACTTGCTTAAGCTCCCTCCTGCCAAGTTTGTCACTGGTGTAATTAGGAAAGCATCTTTTAGCTATTCACACAAAAAGAATTCCAAATTAGAACAAACTGCAAGGCATTCTCATGTTTTATGCATTTTCTTTCATAATTCACTTGGTTCTTGTGCTCAGACCTTGCTCTTATTTTCCCAGTCTTAGGTACGAACTGTCTGGAACACTTGATTTTCAGCATGTTTATTTTTGATAAATACCACTTAATAGCCTCCTCTTGCCTCCTTGAAGGAGAAAAATCCCATCATTATTAAATACTGATTTATCATCTAAGCAATTCCTGTTCAAAAAAAAAACACAACAGAAATACTTGGTGACTACATCTGTGTTCTAACATCATTACTGACCGTTGTTTTTCCATCTAGTGGAGAAGCTGGAAGATCAGTAGAAACCTTTTTCTCTCCTGTTAAAAAAGGCCTTTGTCTCCCAGATCTGCTTCACCCTCGATTTGCTGCTTTTCATCCCCTGCTGCCTGTGTTTCAGCTGCAATTTGTGCATTGCAGAGAGGTACGATGTTCCTTGCCTCACCACTCGGGTTGATGCCCAGCTCGTGGAGCTTCCCCACGTCACACTGGCGGTCAGCAGAAGAGTACAAAGTCAACCTTGGCTTTCCTGACCGCTTTCTGAGTGCTCTTTGCACCTGGCCGTGCTGCAGAGGGGTGGTTTATATTCCTGGTGCTTATTTCCAGTAGACCTTGGTCGTCCGACAGGGCAAGTTAGTAGCTGGCTCTTCCACTTCACATCTCCTTCTGAAGCTTCAGTGTCGTTTCTGGCAGCTTTTAGATCCTTCTGGGTTTTCATGTATTTAGTTCCACATAAATGATGCATTTGTGAGGGCTTTTGACACGTGGGCTGGAAGTTGAGAGGTTTTGTAAGAATTTCAAGTGTGCCATGATAAACAAGGTCCTGTGGATGTGATACTGCACTGGTAGTGGGACCTGCAGGGCCCCTCCTCGTTGCACACAAAATGAGGTCTCCCTGTGCATTGCTCTCCCGAAAGCTGCTTTTCTCCTGTTCTTCTTTCATCTTGATTACTTACCTGGTGCTTCTGCGGCGTGTATCACAGCGGGCCTGATCTCCAGTCATCCCTGTATTCATTAAGTGCTGTGCTGTAAATAATACGTGCCCTACTTTTGTTCTTGCTCGTCCTTACTGCGGTAAACTTTTATGGATTTCTGTCAGGGATAATATTTTATTAGTAAAATGGTGATTTTCTGTCTCTTTTGGTAATTTAATAGTGCATTACTCAACAACTGCTGTCTCCTATGACACCTATTGGTGTGGCGCATAACGAAGAGCTGTTTGGATGAAAGAACAGTGGGGCATTTCCTCTAATAAATTTTCTTTGTTTTGTATTTATTTCCAAGGTACTGCACAGACGAAAATCAAACATTTCCTCAGCCGTTCATGCTGGAGAATCACATCAGCCTCATGCATGGCATCAAAAACCCAGACTTATCCCAGATGGCCAAAGCAAAAGCTCCAGAGAGAGACACAGCAGAAGTAACTCATACATTTTCATTCAAAAATAGATGTATCTGGCAAGTAGCTGTCCACACGGGGCAGAAAACGAGTGGTATTGGTGGCAGTGAAGCCCTCTTGCTTTGAAATATGGCAGATTTCCCTCCTGTTCTCCAAATTCCTTCTAGTTTGTTTCTAGCAGTGTCGTGATCTGAACTGAAAGTGCAGCTGAGCTGCAGCAGCGCTGGGGCAACGCATCTTGCCTTTTTCAAGATGGTTTTGAACATACGGCCCTGTGTTTACTGGCCTTTTTTGGACCACTTTGCAACCAGAACTAATTAGGGTTTGTTTTTACCCTCATTCTCCCCATACCGCTGCACAGTTTCCTTGAGGTATGGGAGTCTGGTACATTTTTTCTGCTTTCTCCCTCATGTTTTTGTTACTACTTGCACAAAGGTTTCTGGTTTAGCTCCTACTAGATCTGTTACATGTAAGCACTGCATTCCTCTGCAGTGGGACTGTGCCATTTTTTTCCCAACAATTGTAACCGTTCAACTGATGTTATTTTGGGCTGGTTTGGAGCGGAAGGTTGGCAGGTTGAGCTCCTTGTTCCAGTCAGTTTAAAAACAGAAGCAATAAGGAAAATCTGTCTCTATTTATCTGTCCCCGGTCCCGTAGCACTGAGGGATTGCAACCAAGACCCTTCTCTATTTGTGATCCCAGGCAGGGAGAAAGGGAAATCTGGAATTCTGTGAGCTGGTGGCCGCTTCCCCCGTGCAGAGCTCTGCAGCTGTGAGCTGGCTGCACACCGCTCTAGCTCTGTTCCAGATGGAAGCCAAACTGTATGCAAAACAAAGGCTGTGCAGTGCTGCTGGATGGGGAGATAGCAAAATGACACAAAGGACACGTGATCAAGCCGTCCTCGTAGGAGGAGACCGCGCTGCAGGATGGTGCGGTACAGGGCATGAGGCTGTGAGAGGTGGCGTGAAGAAAAAGGCAGAGTAGAGGGGAAAACGTTTCAGCTTCTCCTTCCCGTGGTTTTTCTGCCTTGCCGGCTCCTCCCAGAGCTCCCATCTCGCCTTGCAGGACAGCAGCTGACATCCTGCAAATTGTGACAAGGGGCAGAGGAGGCATTGCTGCAACCTCAAGGTGTTTGGGTATCGACAGGGAAGGCAGTGTGAGGGGAGCCCCCAGGCATGCCATTGTTTAGTTTGTGACAGAATGCCTGTGTGTATTCACCTCAGGTGCCTTCACGTGTATGTGTGGAATTCAGCAAACTAAGATGCTTATTCTTCTGTGGGCTCAAACGATGAAGTAACTTGTTAATCTTATTTTTTAAGGCAAGATCTCCAAAGAGGATGACGACGAACGATGTGGGGCAGGCAGGGACCGCTGCAGGTTCAGACGCACCGCCGGCCAAAAAACTGAAAGCGCACTGGAAATGTGCAAAATGTGGGTTTGCAACAGACGTCAGTACTGAGTTCCAGGAGCACATACCTCAGCACAAGACAGACAGCTCCACGTATCAGTGCTTGTTCTGCGGCTTGTGTTACACATCTCAGATCTCTCTGAACAGACACCTCTTCATTGTTCACAAAGTAAAAGATGAGGAGGAAGAGGAGGAAGAAGAGGATGAGGAGGAGCAGGAGGAGGGAGAGGAGAGGGAGAAGCTACGAGCGGAGACGAATGAGAACGGACACGAGGGGTATAATGGCGAGATGAACACTATGGCGGAAGAGGAAAGCCTGGAATGCAAAGAGTGCAAAACTGACTCAGCTCTTTGTGAGCACAGGCAGACGTGTGGTGTGGAGGGTCCTCGTAGCACCTCTCAGAACAATCATTCAAAGTCTGTTAAGACTTAGAAGCGAAACAGAAACTTTTTGCTCTGTTGGGGCTTTTTCTCTGGGGGTTTTTACTCAAAATACTGGGTGGGGATGGGGCAAATCATTGAAACGTTCTGTTGATTTCTTGGGATAGACATTGCTTTCCGTTAACTTCCATTTGTAAGGGAAATTTGGAAAAGAAATTACCTGCCATTGCATCCTGAGCACTAACTCTCTGCCAGCTCAGAGAGTTGAAAAGGGAAAGCAGGGCGAGAATCCTCCCTGGAGTTTGTGCAGCTCCTGAGGATCAAGGAGCACTTTCTGCAGCTGCAGTTCCCTGAAGATGAGCTTTCCTCCTTTGAGTGCACTGCTTCAGCCGCTGCCCGCAGCCCCAGCCTTGCCTCCCCATCTCCCTTTCTGTCTCCTCCTATTTATGACTTACTTTTCCCGTTTTGCCTTTGTTTCATTCATTTTAATTCATAATGCTATCTCAGCAAAGCACGTGTGTCAGGGCCGTGCTGGCCGATCCGAGATTGTCTGTGTTTAATGGGACAGGCCTGAGTTGTACTCAAGCTTGCATTTAAGTAACTACTTTAATAACAGTCACATTTTCCAAAAAGTAATTTAATGAAGCATCGTGATTCTTAATCACCCCAAAACAGAATTTTGTAGCCCCTTTCTGGGAGAGCACAACCACAGGGAGAGGGAGGTGTGTGGGTACAGTTCTTCTCTCTGCATTAGGGCATCGCGGTCCCGAAAACAAGAACTTCTCACCGGGGCCTGTGGGTTCCTGGCAGGGAGGTGATGAGGGTCCCCACGAGGCTGGTGGGGCCGGGAAGCCGCTGTCCTATTGCCTCAGTTTTCCATATTCCTTTGGAGACGTTTATGTCCACGTAGTCATATTGACTCTGTCCGTGCCGTTTCCTCGTCGTTCCCCCAACACACGCGTTTCATGTAATATAATTATCTTCTATACTTTTTTTTTTATGTTGAGGCAGAATCCTGCTCGTTATTGTTTACTATGACAATGTTTAAATAATTTAAGAACTATTTATCTTATTGCATATGAATTGCTCACTTTCTTGTCTCAACGTGTTTTGATACAAACAGTTTGGACTCTTTGTATTTTTTGATACTGTGTACATTAGCCTAGGGAATGTTTTACAAGGTAGCCTACGTAGAGTAACGATAGCGGGGGCACTCCCAAGCCATCACATATCTATTTAATCTGCAGTGGCATTTGTGCCTTGCTATAATGTTTACTTCAAAGTATTTCAAATAAAAGCATCCAACAGTGCTCCTGGTGTGGTGTTTGCTTGCCGAGGGGAAGGCCATGGGGCTGGAGGGGACTGGAGCTGAAGGGATACAGCCGGCAGGGGTAGGGACACAGCCCAGGGGCTCCTGCCCGCCATCCCCGCCCTGTCACCGCCGTCCCCTCCTCCTGCCAGCATCTCCTTGCCGTCTCCTTGCTGTCATCTTCTGTCCCTTAACAGAGGGGGGCTGCGGGGCCGGAGGAGGGCCAAGGAGGCGGGCTGAGGAGCTGGGGGTGTTCAACCTGGGGAAGAGAAGGCTGCAGGTAGCGGTAAATGGGACGGCTTTAACAGAGGACACTGCGGTGAGGTGCGAGGAGCGCACTGCGAGCACAGAGCGGTGAGGCGCTAGCGCTGCTGCCCAGAGCTGTAGGCGCCCCATGGACGCGGCGGGCCCCGCACAGGACACGGGCCGGGATCCCATGATCCTCCGGTCCCCCCTCCCTCCGCCGGTCCCCCCTCCCTCCGCCGGTCCCCCCTCCCTCCGCCGGTCCCCCCTCCCTCCTCCACCCCCGTTGGTTCCGTCCCCGCTCCTCCGCCCCCTTCCGCTGCCGCTCCCGCTTTTCCCGGGCGGGGCGGGGCCGGAAGCGGCCGAGCGCGCGGGCGGAAGCGGAAGTGGCGCGGGGCCGCCGCCGTGGTGCCCGCGATGCTGTCGCTGGACTTTCTGGACGATGTGCGGCGCATGAACAAACGGCAGGTGCGCGGCGGGGCGGGCGGAAGCGGGCACGCGCAGACCCCGGCCGAGCCTGACCCCGCCGCCCCCTTCTCCTCCCCCCCAGCTCTACTACCAGGTGCTGAACTTCGGCATGATCGTCTCGTCCGCCCTCATGATCTGGAAGGGGCTGATGGTGGTGACGGGCAGCGAGAGCCCCATCGTGGTGGTGCTGAGGTGAAGGCGGTGGGCGCGGTGCGGTTGGGGTCGCGGCCGCGGTTTGGTTCTGGCGGTGCCTGGGCGTCCGGCCCTCTGGAGCATGCTCTCTAGAGACGTGGCCCTGCGTCCATCCCGGCTGCCGGGTCCTGGTTGGGCAGAGCCTCTCTGAGGATCTCCGGTGTCAGTGGAAGACGGGGGAGAGGATGAAATGCCCGCAGGGAGAGGACGGGCGCTGCTGAGCGGTGCCGGGCACAGAGCAGGAGGTTCTGACTGACCGTCAGCCAGCACAGCGCGGGTGATGGAGCTCCGGCACAGGCTGCCCGGAGGGGCTGAGGAGCCTCTGTATGTGGGGACGTTCAGAAGCCACCTGGATGTGAGCACTTTGCTCCGTGCCGGGCAGGACTGGGCCAGATGGACCCAGGGCTCCCCTCCAACCTCAGCTGTTTGATGGTTCTGTGAAGCAGGAAGGCGAAACTTATCACCCTGTGTAGAAATAGCATCTTCTGTTTCTGTCAGCTGTCAAGTACGTACGTGACAGGGGTGGTCCTGGAGGAGGGACAGAGAAGAAACTAGAGGACATCAAAGAGCTTGATCCAAGCGCTTTCGAGTTCTATCAGACCTCCTGGAAAAACCCTCGGGTGAAGCATGGGAAAGGAAGGCCTTGAAGCAGGAGGCCTGGCACCAGTGGTTTGGGGACACATGCTGCTGCATGAAAGCAGTGCTTGTGGCAGGGCTCGCCTTGTCACTGAGGTTGCAGCACATCCTGCTGTAGAGGCCATAGCAGCAGGGCATTGCAGCACAGTCGCCTCCTGTTCGCCTCTCTTGTTGCTGCTGCTGTATGAGTGGTTGAAGAATGCAACAAGTCTCAATTAATGAACAAAGAGGTTGATGTCTTTGAGATGCTAGCAAATAAATTCTTACAGGGAAGAGTTTTTTTTAAATAGGACCGGGCTTGCCACTACCAATGAGCATTATTGACGTTATGTTGCATCCTCACTGGTATCCATTATGTTTTTCACAGCTACTTATTTTTTTCCCCCTGATCTTCTAGTGAGCTAGGAGAAAGGGAGCTGCAGCCATACCCTGGTACATGTGTGACTGTGTAAGAGAAATAAGTGTACAAATGTTGTAAAGTATTGGATGATCGATAGGTATTCAGAGAAGGTTAGGCTGGTGAGATTATGACGTTGGAAAAGATAATCAGAGATAAGTGGAAAGTGCTCACCAGTGTTGTAGGCTCACAGGAAACTCCACAAGAAGCAATCTCCAGAGAGAGATCCTTCCTGAGTGGCAGTCAGCCCTTCAGTGGGGTTAGGAGAGGTGGAACCAGGCTGCACCCCTTCTGATCACGCAGCTGAATCGCTTTCACCTGTGCTCCTGGCTGACTCGGTGCTCCCCTCAGGTGGTCAATCAGGCTGTGATCCAGCAGTTCCCCTACAGGCAGAAAATAAGGGATATCACCATAACTGGATATGTTTCAGATGCTGCGTAGCCTCACAAAAGCATGATACCATGGGTGCCACTGATGGTGTGCCCTGCTTGTGTCCTCCTCCTTTCTGGGACAGGTTCGTCCTGGTGGAGTTCTTGGGCATTGACTGGGTGCAGGCACGGCCAGGTGCTGCATGGGTACCACGCGTGTCCTGTTCTGTGGCTGCTTTGGCCTTTCAGTGCATTTCTACATTGGTGTTAATTGCCTCATGCCATTTAACAAGGCTCAAAAAGAAAAGACTTAGAAGCAAGTGGCACTCCTGATGGATCCCTTGAAGTTCAGGGGAGATGCTTTGCTCTGCTCTTCCCAGTGAGTCAGACATGGGCCTTTGGGTCACATCCTCTCTTCTTATCTCCAAAACAGCAGCTTCTCTACTGTCTTGAGATAAAACAGTGAAAGTTCATTGTTTCCTGCTGTATCGCATTATTGATTTGAAAGCAGGAAGGTTAGTATTTGATAACAGTCGTCATTTTCAGGACAGGGGAAAAACAACTTGAATAGCAGTGCCTGAAATGAGATAGTTAAGCAAAGTGATGAATCACAATAACAGATTTTCAGCACGCCCGTCTGTTTGTTCCAGATGGGAGCATAAGAGCCCGTGTGTTTTCAGCGCTGTGTTCTCAAGGGCCGTCCATCTACCTGTGAAAAAACAAAATGCAAAAGCTGCCTGCCCACCACTGCAGCACTGCCAGCATAGCACAATGAATTCAGTGCTTGTAGAGAAGGTGCTGCTGGTTGCCAGCCCTGTTACGAGGGAGAGAGCGTAATGACTTTCCTTTGGTATGGTTTTAACCCTCCCCGCTGGCACTGATCTTAATTGCTGCTAGTATAGTGATAGAAAACCCAGATGGAGCAGGGGTCAGACACGTGCCAGTCCTCCAGGCCTGTGCCATTATCTTAGACATTCTTTAAAGACACGGCAAGCTTTCTCTTAAAAGGCTATAACTGGTGAAGCCTGATTCTCAGTGTTTAAATATTGCTTAATTGCTCCTCTTCTCTTTTTCAGTGGAAGCATGGAGCCTGCATTTCACAGAGGAGATCTCCTGTTCCTAACAAACCGCATTGAAGATCCAATCAGAGTGGGAGAAATTGTGGTCTTTAGGATAGAAGGAAGGGAAATTCCTATAGTCCATCGTGTTCTGAAAATTCACGAGAAGTATGTTAAGAATTTGGGGGGCTTCTATTGCAATTGTTGAATTAATTGTCTTTTTCCTCATCTCCTTGGTTAAGTAATGGGTGGAACTTCATTTAAGAGATGTCCAAGTGCTGCAGGAAGTAATGTCAGAGTTTCCAGCAGTGCAGATCTATCCGCTTTGGTTCCCTTGTGAGGATCAGCTGCAGAGTTCCCAAGCTGGGGAGTCTGTCCCGGTATCCTGAACTCACTCTGTCACGTAGCATCTCCTGTCATTTCCATCCCAAATTGCCTCATAACTTTGCTGCTTTGTCTCCTCTAGGAATGGATGTGTTAAGTGACCTCTGAAGTAGAACTTTATGCGTGAAGAGTGTTTTCAGCACAGCGTGCACTGTTTTAAACTTTGAGGGACCAGGGGAAGGGTTTCTTTGTACAGTTTTCTTCTCTGTAGGAATCATTATAGCATCGTTATACTCAGTGTCCAGATGGGCTGCACTGTCCCTGTACCATTTGTATTCAAAATGTTGAGCAGAGTGTGTGTCTGAAGAAGTGAAAAAAGCAATCATTCTGGTTTGATTACTGAACAGGGTTTGGTTTTCCAAGCAAGACTTTCTCTTCAGTTGTGAGCCTTCTTATTTGTCTGTTCTGTAGCAATTGGGGCTGCTCAAAGCCAGCAGTTGGTGGGGATAAGAGCCGGCCCTGTGAGGGATGTGAGTCAAAGCTGAATCTTGAACTGAATCCCTGTTTCTTCATGCCAGAAGAGCTGGCATGCTGAGAAGAGAGCTGAGTGGGTAACCCCATTTGAATGTGGTCCCGGCATCTTTTTGCTGAGTAAATTAGGAATGAACTGGAGCTGTACCAAGGCTCAGAGATCCATTTCTAGATTTAATGAATCACTTGCATTATATGTAAAGGTGGCATTCAAGGGTTATCAAAGAATAGAATGGCTTGGGTTGGAAAGGACCTCAAAGATCACAAGCTCCAACCCCCCTGCCACAGGCAAGTTGGTCAACTTCCATATCTAATAGTAGGCCTGGCTGCCCAGAGCCACATCCAACCTGGCCTTTAACACCTCCAGGGACATCCAACTGCTCTGGGTTGCTGTCAACCGATGAGGTTGAAGGGACAGAGGTTCTCAAGCTTTTGTGGCAGCTACAGCTGTTGGAACGTCTTGACTGCCCTCCTGGCCCAACTCGAGCTCAGCCGGCTTCATGCACATAAATAGTTCAGCTGAAATCCTGACTGCAAGGATGTTGTAGGCATAGCAGATTGTTTGCTGTACAGATTGATTCTACACCCAGAACCTGTCGTGGGTTAGTTGTTTTTCAAAGTGTTGGTTCTTGGTAGCTTTAGTTTCGAAAAGGAGGTTGGTATAGGCAGTAAATCTGCTATCAAACACTGCGCACGTGCTTTTTGAGATGTCTTGGGAACTCTTTTAAGTGAAACACTACTTTCCTTCTCCCCTGTTGCATGCAAAAGTCTCATCTGGGCTCCAGTGCTGCTGCTCGGACTGGTGATTGAAGAGGTAAGAAAAGTCAGGGTATTCTCTGTCTGCTTTCAGCCAGTTTTTGGGAAGGAGGAGCAGAAACGTGCTCTCAGTGTAACAATTTGTCTCCAAACATTCTTCACCCTATTTTTTTTTTGCCTGGCTTTATCTGAACACTAGGTATCCAGTGCTTTTTTTTTGTTTTAATGGAACCATAGCACCGATCCCAGATTTTGAAGTGAAGTCAAGCCGTTCTCCAGTATTTTTGATTGCATTAAAAAAAAAAAACAACAAAGCCAAACTTGATCGTTATGTTAGTAAAGATGAAAGACCCAAAGCTGAGCACTGGAAGCAGCTCATACTTTGAGGTATCAGTTGCTTCTCTCGTTAGTTGAAGACAATTTTTCTGGTGGTGGTTCTGAATTCAGGAATTTCCTCTGGATGGCCGGAGTCCAGTTTGGTTCTGTAGTTACAGGCTGAGAACGAAAATCGTGAAAAGACTCCGTGAAAGCTGACAGGAATGTCAGAATGAAGAGAAGCAGAATACTCTGTTGTCCACAGTTTTGTAGCAACTGGGGCTCCAGTTCACAGCAGTATTGTTTCAAGGAGAAAAGCTTTTTCTACTTGCTAGCTTCTTCTTTGTTGTTCAGAATGAAATTGAGTTCGCTCTGTGTTACAGAACAGTCTGCCATCCAGAGTGGCTCAGTGGCTGTGCAGGAGAGCCAGCCTGGCTTTCCTTTCACCTTTCAAACAGAAGAGCAGCTCTGCTGTGGGCTTCTCACACAGGTTTATGATGCAGCATGGAAACAGTTTGGTATGATGGTGTGCTCCTCACACCGTCAGTCTTCAGGAATGAAACACCATTATCTGTGCCTTTGGGTATCTCTGTCTTTTCCTGGACTCTGTAAGTAAGCTGCTGGGTTGTTGCCATTTCCATACTGTGAGCCAGATGTGCTTTGAAGAGAGATCTGTTCTATTTTTTTCCCTCCTTTTCCCTTCCAAGGCTCTCCTTTCGTGTAACACAGATCGTTGTTTGGCTGTGATGACAGCAGCAGGGGCTGTGAGGATCCACGTGCTTTCCCGTACCATGCTGGACCTGTTGTTTCTCTGAGGAAGCCAACAGAACCAGCAGCAGTTCTCCAGATACCACAGGGAGGCAGCGGGGTCCGCAGGCAGTGGCACAGTGCCTTGAATGCTTTGAAACAAGCATTGCTGGTTGTCCATCCAGCCAGGTGGGAATGCCTGGAGAAGGGAGAAGAGAGCAAAACACTGTGTGTAAGGCCAGGGCAGGACAGCGCTGCTTCTAGGTCAGAGCAGCGGTTCTGCTGCTCCTGGGTGCCGGTTCTGGTGAGCTAACTGAGGAAGAATTAGTTGAAGGAAGGATTAAATTAGAAGAAATTAAAGAGAATGAAAGGATTAAAGATTAAAGAGAATGTACAGCGATAATTTCCCTGCTTTCAGTAAATAATGGTTTCAAGCAAGAAGTGATATTCTGTATTAATAGCCCCGTTTTCATTTTGATGTGGGTATCTGCTCA
Organism: Centrocercus urophasianus; assembly: GCF_019232065.1. NCBI lineage: Eukaryota > Metazoa > Chordata > Aves > Galliformes > Phasianidae > Centrocercus > Centrocercus urophasianus. The sequence goes on along the minus strand of NW_024884789.1, from coordinate 18,918,700 downwards.
CTTACTGATGTCATTCTTTGCCATCCAAAATACTTTGTCATTGAGACATAGTTCAGTTTGTACCTGTTACCTCTGGTTTTGCTTGGTGGCATCTGGGTGTTGTATTGGAAGAGGCAGTGAAAAGCTGTTTCTGTGTCACTTACATGGAGCTGCTGTCACATCTCCTGTCAGTTCTGTTGTTTCCAGGCTGAAGAGCCTTGGTCTCTTCTTTGTACAGAAGTGGCTCCGGACCTTATTCACCATTTCTGAACCTTGGCCAGGTCTTCTCTCCAAAAAGGACGTAGAGGGTTCAGAGCCATACAAAGCCTTCAAGATGTAGGCACATCCTGAGTTCATGTCATGTCATAAAGGGATTGTTTGTTCTGGTTTGTCCCTCTTTCCTGATAATTTCTGTGTGTCAGCTTGTTCCTGACCACTACTGAGTAGAACTGTGTGCTTTAACCCCAGAGCCTCATTTTCATAGAATCACAGAATGGCTTAAGTTGGAGAGGACTTTAAAGATCACCTAGTTCCAACCCCTCTGCCATGGACAGGGTTGCCAGCCACTAGATCAGGCTGCCCAGGATCCCATCCAAACTGGCCTTGAATGCCTCCACAGATGGACATCCACAGCCTCTCTGGGTAATCTGTTCCAGTGCCTCAGCACCCTCTGAGTGAAGATTTCTTCCTGACATGTCACCTAAATGTCCTGTGTTCAAAGGCACTCCTTGCCCTTTCACAGTCAGACCATATAAAGTCAGTCCCCTTCCTGTTTTGAGCTCCCCTCAAGTCCTGGAAGGCCGCACTGAGGTCTCCCCGCAGCCTTCTCTTGCCCAGGCTGAACACCCCCAGCTCCTCAGCCGTCTCCATAGCAGAGGTGCTGCAGCCCTGGCAGCATCTCCGTGCCTCCTCTGCCCCGCTCCGTTTTGGATGGCAGTACAGACCCCAGAACTCAATATAACGCAAGATGGGCATTGACACAAGAAAAGTCAAATGCATAGTCACAGTAGCTGAACCTCCACTGGAAATGGCTGGTTCTGTTCCTAAACTCTGCAGGAAAGCTTGCCTGGGGCCAGAATTCATTCTTCTGTTTGCATTTTTTCCCCCAAACACAGTGTTCCTTCCTCTGCATTCAACAGTTTCCCCCTTTCATCCTGCTCGAACATCTTGGACGTGTTTGCTTCTAGCCATTTGTGTCAGTCTCAACACCCTAATTCTAGGGCGGCTTTTAAGAAGTTCTTTGACTTCTCTTTCTGACTTATCTTTGCCAGGCAAAACGGTGACATCAAATTTTTGACGAAGGGAGACAACAATGCTGTGGATGACAGAGGGCTGTACAAACGAGGGCAGCACTGGCTGGAGAAAAAGGATGTAGTAGGACGAGCAAGAGGGTAAGTGGAGCTTTTTGTATTGCTTCCCACTGCTGCCTGTTAATCCCCCTCTCCCAGTGAGCTCCCCACTGGGCTTTTGTGACCTGCATGGAAGTATTTCAAGTGGTACCATGGGGGGTTAAAAGACAAATGTGGTTGCGTTCTGAGCTTGGCCCAAGTGAAGGCATCAAGCTATGAGCTGCATCGTGAGATTTTGATGCTGAACAGACAGCAGTGCAAAGGCAGTGCCTGCTCTGGCATTAAGGCACGATGAGAATATGTGTCAAAATTATTTTTGCGAGTCACAGTCCTTCCAGCAAGAGAGATCTGAGTTTCTAATGTGGAACCCCTGTGTTCACAATAAGGCTCTTAAGCAGTGTGGGTTATCATCAGAGCTGTTAGAGGCCTGAGAGCCTACTTGCTCAATAATTCCTTCCTCATAGGAGGAAACAACTACCAGTGTCCAATCTCCACAGCTTGCCTAATTCCTTTTTGTTGAAGTTCTCCTTCCTGAGGATCTTCTTTTGATTAGACAGGACAGCTCAAGTACCCAAATGTAATCTAACCTTCATCTTCCTGATAATCACACACACGCACACAAAATCTCACCATGAAGCATTTTTTTGTATTCCAAATCACGCATAAGAGTGTCACTTTAATTAACCGTGAAGAGTGTTAGAATAATTGGAAGTAGACAGCTGACTCTTGGCTTGTTTAGATTTTGTTCTGCTCTATAGCAGTTTCTAAGGACCCTACAAGCTATACTGCTTCTGTGCTGATTTTGTCTATCCCAAGGAAGCTCCACAGCCATTCACGTATTTTGAACTGAATTGCAAACTGGGTGCTGATTGCCACTTCCTTCCTCTCAAGAGAATAAGCTGGTATTACACCAATGTTTTATTCCCAGTGGCTACTGCTAGAAATGTGCTGGCACCTGGCTGGAGGTTCTCTGTGCTGAAAGAAGCTGGGAAAGCAGGATAAGCAACAAGCTACAGGTGGTGGCAGTTTAATTTGGTTGAATTCCCTTGCAGCACGCCGTGCATAACGAGTGATTTGACTCCCCCTGTTTGATGCAGAGGAACGTGCCTTTTGGACAGGCCTCTACTCCTGCTGCAGTGGCTCTCAGGAAAGCCAGCCTGGTTGGAGATGCAGGCACTGGCTGAAGCAGGTCATCTTTTCCTAGCACTGCTGAATTGGGTCAGATTGCCACAAGGCACCATTGGGCCTTGAGCACCAAGAACCTAGAAGGCTGACATAGGAAAAAATCACCAGTTACACCGGTAGAGGTTGTGTGCACCCTTGAATACTCTTCTTGTAGTTTTTTTTTTTTACTCTTGTAGGTTTGTGCCCTACATTGGAATAGTGACCATCTTAATGAATGATTACCCAAAATTTAAGGTAAGAGTTCTTTCATTTTCTCCCCCACCAGCTAAAATTCCTTTATGAGAACTTTGCATACTCAGGCAGAACCGTTTGCCCAGTACTTCCGATCCCGTTGCTGCATCTTTAGAGGTGAGTGTGCACTCTTTGTCTCTTCTGCTTTGTCTTACAGTACGCAGTCCTCTTTCTACTGGGTTTGTTTGTGCTGGTCCATCGAGAGTAGCCTGCTGCACTGAAGAACGCAGTGAAAATTCCATGGGTTGTGTAGGTGAACGTTTTAAGTAGAAGACGATGGTCCGATGTGCCGGGAGGAAGAAGAAAACGTACATTTCAAAGCTTCTTGCCAGTTTGGGTTTGTTTTGTTTTTTACTGCCTAAGGGCGAATGTTTGTCACAGTATTTCCAATGGTTTGTCACATTTTAGCATTTTTAGTGAGGTTTTTTATATTAAAACTTTAAGCCAAACTGTTCAGTGTTTGTACTTTGAAGCTGAGCTTCCTCTCCAAGTGCCTACAGGACTGTGTCCTTTAAGCCTGTGCCTCTGCTGGGCAAATGTGACCTCTCCCCATGCTGACTGTCGAATGGTGATCTGTGGAGGTGATGGTTTTTTTCCAATTTAGAACTGGAATAAAGATTTTACATCTTGCCCAGCATCTTGCCACATTCTTCATTATTGCCCAGCCTTGTTGCCCAGTTTTGTTGCCCAGGGAGGGGGTAGGCTTTGTCATTGCAAGTGGGCTCCTGGAGCTCAGTGAATTGACATCCTCTCCTTACAGAGTAGCAGCTGCTCCTGTCCTTTCTTTCTGAAGAGTAAGCAGTCCCGAGCTGTAGATCCATTCAGTATTGTTATGTTCCTGTAAATCACACTGAAATAATCTGCTTCAGGGCTGCAAGGTGTTTTGGGCAGAAGATAGCAAAAGATTACTTTGAACACAAACATTCAGTGCAGCCCTAGGTAATAGAAGATTTGAGATGGGAAACACCCACAGCTGTTTGGCAAGGATGATTTAGTAGGATGCAATAGTGTTAGGTTTTTTGGGTTGTCATTTTGGAAAAAGGATCAGAGTACCCCTAGCTGGCCACATCTTGCTCATGTGGAAGCTACTCTTTGTCCAAACCACCACTGCCCAGTGGTTTTAAAGAAGCTGCCTCTCATCACCACATGCAACAGCTTGTTTTGTGAGCTTCTTGTTAGTGATGTTGTTTGTGTAGAAGTGGTGTTGGAGGAGAGTTTAAGACACAAGGCAGAAGCTCTGGAGCATCTGCCTCTACTGATTGTGTGACCACTGTAACTTACATCCATGCTGTCTGTGCTGACTAATGGAAAGATTTTACCTCCCCTTTGTTAGGGCAGATCTTCACAAGAACAGGCATTGGGGTCATGGTGCCTTTGCTGCCTCCACCTGAGGCTGCCTGACCCTTCTTGTGCAGTTATCTCTGGTTGTGTTGCTTGGCAGCAGGAGCCAAGTTATCCCTGCCTGTGCTGTCCCAGGATTGACAACTTTCCTCTTGATCTTGCAAAACCTACCAGCAGTTCAAGGCCACTTGACGTGTGTTACTTCAGTTCATTTCACTGCATCCTTTATTCCCTCTTCTTCATGACTGCTCCCAGATTGCCCAGCAACAGGGATTATTGAAGATGATTACTGCTGTCACACACTCAGCTTGTGTAGGGTACAGCAGTCCGGAAGGGCAAGGACAAAACCTCACTTATGTTCTATTTTTGGCTTCTTGCATATGTACCTTGTTAGACTTGTGCAATCTATAGAGGTGCTGTGTCCATGAGGCTGTTTTCTTTAACACTCAGCAGCTGTGCTGACCTGTAGTATCCCTACCTGAACAAAGCCAATTGGTTTAACTGCATGGTTTGTTGCCTGAGGAGCATCGTAGAATCCTTGGATCTGTTCCCTTTGAGAAGGGACTTCTGAGGGCCATCTAATCCAACTCCCCTGCAATGCACAGGGATCACAGCTAGATCAGGTTGCCTCGGGCCTGATCCGGCCTCACCTTGAAAGTCTCCAGGGATGGGGCGTCAACCACAACACTGGGCAACCTGTTCCAGTGCCTCACCACCCTCACTGTTAAGATTTTTTCCTTATATCTAACCTAAATCTTCCCTCTTTGAGCTTGAAGCCATTTCCCCTTGTTCTATCACCACAGACCCTTCTAAAGAGTCTCCCCTTCTTTCCTGTGTCTCCCCTTTGGATACTGACAGGCTACTATCAGATCGCCTCTTCTCCATGCTGCACAGCCCCAGCTCTCAGCCTGTCCTCAAATGGAGGTGCTCTGTCCCTTGGAGCATTTTTGTGGCCCTCCTCTGGAGGCACTCCAGCAGGTCCGTGTCTCTCCCGTACTGAGGACTCCCCATCTGGATGCAGTGCTCCAGTTGAGGCCTCACAGTGCAGAGCAGAGGCACAAGACCACCTCACTCACCCTGCTGGCCAGGCTTCTTTTGATACAGCCCAGGATACGGTTCTTTCCGGGCTGCGAGGGCACAGTGCTGACTCATGTCCAGCTGCCATCCACCAGGACCCTCGGGTCTTTTTTGGCAGAGCTGCACTCCATCCTTGAATCCCCAGCTCGTTTTGTTAGTGGGGGTTGCCTCAACCCAGGTGCAGACCTTGCGCTTGGATTTGTTGAACGTCATGAGGTTCTCCCAGGCCCACTGCTCAGCCTGTCTAAATCCCTCTGGATGGCATCCTGTCCCTCTGGTGTGTCACCACTCCCACAGCTTGGTGTCATCAGCAAACTTGCTGAGGGTGCACTCAGACCTCCCTGTCAATGTCATTGATGAAGATATTAGGGTACCAGTACTGACACTGACCCCTGGGGGACACCACTTGTCATCAATCTCCATCCAGACATTGAACCATTGACCACCACTTTTTGGACTTGATCCTGCAGCCACTGAACAGTTCACCCATCAAATCCGTATCTTTCCAATTTGGAGAGAAGGATGTTGTGAGGTGAAGCAAAACAAATGTATTTGCAAACAGTCTACAAACAGGTCCAGCTGCTGACAGTGAGCCTTGGGCCTGCAGCTCTTTGAGTAATCCTCAATTAGTAAGACAAAACAGTAATAAAAATTTGTATCTGCCATTTGCCTCTTGTTGGAGCACTCGAGAAGAGAATTTGGATTCAGTTTGTGAAAATATTGGAGTGAGGGATGGGATGTTTTGTCACAGCCAAACCCAGGCAGCAGTGAGACAGCAGAAAATCTCTGTGAGGGCTACTGCCAACATGGAGCACCTTCTCAAGGACCTGGAGCAACATTTCTGTATTTGCAAGTAGCACTGATGCTGGGTCTGCGTTCCCTGCTTTGCCTTTGTCTTGAGTTGTTCTGTGCATTAATTTAAATTTATTTTAACTTGGGATGATATAAGGGGCTGAGTCAAGCTCTTCTGAAGTCTGCTAATCAACACGTCTCAGTGAAAACTTGCTGGAATTGCTGCAGGTGCTGTTCTCTGGGTTCTCTAGCTTTCACACTTCGCATTGGCAGTTGTGTTACTGTCACCGAGCTAATTAAAATTAAAAAAAAAAAGGGGGCAAAGCACAAAGGGATTCTGATGGTGAGGGGTGTAGGAATTAGCTCTCCACAAGCACCTGAGATGAGAAACGGTCCTTTCAGATGTCTGGAAATAGCAAAGTCCCCGTCCTGCCTGCAGCACGGCCCCCAGGCTGGCGATGCCGGCTGCTGGCAGCAGGTGTCAGCAGTCAGTGCGGCTGAGGACTGCAGATTTGGGTGCAGGAAGGTCTTTCCCAGCTTTGCTCTTGCATGGTGACCCGCAAATGAGCAGGAAGAGTTTGAAAAATGAAGGATGTTTTTGGGTAAAGTGTGGGGTAGTTCCAGCCCAGGTTTAGTGATTATTGGAGCCATGGTGTGATTTGGGAAACGACCTCCACAGGCCATCTTCCGCCTCTTCAAAGCTCAGTGTAGCTGAGAACGTGGATCTGTGTTATCTGCAGCCATGAAATGAGGTGTTGGCTCTCATAAGAGTGAGGATTCATGCCGCAAATCCATTTGCAGCTCCAACACCCACCAGCTCCTATGCTACCTCCCACATCACCTGCATCCCTCCAACACCTCTTCTGCCACTGCGGGAAGGGAAGATGCTGGGGATGAGGCTGCAGAGGCTGCAAACTGGGAGCGTGGGGGCAGGATGACAAAGAGCTGCTGCTGGCTCCATTCCCCAACTCTTATTCTGCTTTGCAGAGCAGAAAAGCTATGGAGCGTGCAGGATCTCTGGTTCAGCTGGTTGCTAATGCTGAAAGGTCTGGCGAGTGCTGCCATGCTCCCACAGAGCCAGGGGTTTTGCTGTTTAGATGGGCTGAGGCTTTGTGTTTTATTTCAGGTTTGTTCTTTTTTTAAAGGTGAGGCTGCTGCAGGAAAGCCTTTGAGGCTTAAGGATCTCAGGGTGGCTTAGGAAACATGGAGACCTTTGTGTCACAACAGGAACGAGATTTATTTGTAAAGCATGTGGGTGTTGAAAGGTCTGGTTTATAAAGAAAAAAAAAAAAAAACCAATGGGAAAAAAAAAACAACCAGCCTGGGCTAAGACTGCCACGGGCTCTGTTGTGGTTACAGCCAAACACAGCAGATTTTCTGGTAGACAATATCATTGCCTAATTACTGCTCGATGACATCTGCAGTCCGGGGCGCAGCTCTGCAGTGCACAGATCCCGGCAGGGGCAGGAGCTGCCTCAGAGCAAAGCAGTGCTGGGTGTCTCTGATCATTGCTACAGTTCTGATGGCTGACTTTTTTCACATCAAAGGCAGACAGGCAAGTATGATGGATGGGCGGTGAGCTGTGAGAAGTAACGTGCTGAAAATTGAAGCTCTCTGAAACGAAGGCTGTCTTTGTTTGTGTGTTTATGATGCCTGAATGCACATCATCAGCCAAACAGCAGTGAGCATTACCAGTTTTCCTCTGCCGCTGCATACTGCTTAAGCAGGGAGTTTCTAAGGACTGCGTTTGTAAGACAATTGGCTCGTGCTTTCCTTAATAAAACTGGATGATCTCATGGTGCTTTTACTGCCTTCATAATCAGAACATGTCAACCTTATGTTTTCCAAGGAGAAGCTGTAAAGCAAAGCGTTATCCTTGGATAGAAGACTGCTTCTTGCTGGGGAAACACACGATGGCAAACCCAGCGTACAGCTCCCAGGACGAGCTGAACAGGGATGCCAAGGGAGGAGAGGTGGCTTAGGCAGAGACTCTCCTCTGCTGCAGCAGGAGAAACAGAGCACCCCGGCTGAAGGCCAGCAGTGTGGGTGACTCAGGGGCTGAATCAGAGGAGGCGGTGTCCTGGTTCCGGACCTCTGACTGCCAGGTACACCCTGGTGATGCCAGGCAGCCACAACCTTCGGTTCCCATCCGTGCCAGCCGCTCCTGGCACTGCTCCATGCCCTGAAGATGACTGGTCCACCTTAGCTCTGGGGAAGCAGCACCTATATTGCGTCGTAAGGCAATTTCCTGCCTCTTTTGCCTTCTGCTCTCCCTTGCGGCGCTTCCATCCCTTTCTGCTCACGGGGCTGTTCATACACGCGTTCAATTCTAATAGGTCTTTTGAATGTTTGATCTAGCAAAGTTCCCCAGGCCTTGGTGGAAATCAAAACTGCACAGAGATCTGTCTAATTAGGGACAGATTAGAAATGCACCCTGTGATCCAGGATGGCGCAAACATGCTCTCTTGCTCCCGCTCTCTCTGCCTGCCCCCACATCTCTTGACTTTCCTGCTAGTTCTCTTTAATAATTTAAGAGCACTTCTTGGAGCACTCTCTGCTGAGTATCTTGCTATCGCCTCTGCTCTCCAATTTCTCTTTCTCCTATAGAACCAGTCTTGCAGGGTTTCAATTTCCAGAGAGGCAGAAGTAAAAATAATGTGGAGAAAATGAACTTCAGTTTAATTTTTCTAAGCCTCAATTCACTCAAAGAGGGACATCAGTCTTCTGCCACGTAATTCTGGTTGGGACACTTCTGATCTAGGCATGGATTTGCCTGCAAGAAAACACGACTTTCTTCTCTAAGTCTTGTTACAAAGCTGTTATTTGTACTGTGTCCAGCGGGTGTGGAGTGAGTGGGAAACCTCAGGGAAAACCACAACTCATTTACTGCTTAAATGAAAATTGAAAAACAAGATGTGTGAGATTTCAAAGTTTATCTTTTATCAACAACCACTGCTGCCTGTGGAAGAATGAATGTAACAGAGGGATTCAAACTTTGTAAACAAGAGGCAAATGCGTCAAAACAGAGCCTGGGGCGTATGACAGGGCTTTAAGTTTGACCTGGCTTTGGAGGAACAGTGAAGGAGAAGCTGAAGCAACTTATCTGCTGCTAAGAGTTTTATTGGCACCAGGAGCTCTGTGAAAGAGACGCACAGGGGCTTTGAGGCCTTTGCTCTTCGTGTGTGTTTTTTATTAGAGCCATTGGTTTTGAGCATGCATTTTCCTGCCCAGTGGATATTGCAGGGCTAGAAACATGCACGCCGTGTTTCTGGGGCTCTGCAGCTCAGTCCCTCCCGGGCTGCCTGGGAGATGCATCCATCAATGGCAAGGTATCAAAGCATAAATCAACAGCGAGGAAATAAAATGGACCTTGTTTTGAGCCCTCTGAACCACGGCATTTCCAGATTGCTCCGTTAACTTTGCCCACTCTTAGCTCAGCATTAGCAAGGCCCTCTGTGCAGAGCATGATACGTTTATTCTGCAGAGCTAGAGGAAAATCTGTTCTGCTTCACTTTTAGGTACGTTTGGATTTGTTGATAGTTTCACGGGTCTGTCAGTACCCTCATCAGCTCTGCGCAGGCTGGAGTTGCTGACTGATAAGGAAGGAGGCATCCCAGGTGTCCTGTGGTGCCGTGGGCTCTGGGAAACATCGGTATGAGAACTCACAGAAGAAACCAGTGAAGGAAAGGACAACAACAAACCCTGGGGCCTGGATGGAGATGCTGTGGGACACGGAAAGCATTGAGCTATTTGCCTGCCCTGCAACACTCACTAGAAGCACCAAGGGATTCCTGGTGAGCTGGGAATGTGGGGATCTGCAGGCTATAAACCAGATCAGCAGGCCGGAAAGGAGTAGGACCTAATCTACAAGAAAATTGGAGCTCGCTGAAGGAATCAGGAGGTGTGTGGGCAAGGTGATCCTGCTGGGATCATCCAGCTGCATTTCCCAAAGGTAGTTGGCAAGGGCCCTCAGAGAAGGCTCCTAAGGAGAGGAAGGAGACCTGGAATACAAGAGGAGGCCCTTACTGGGAGAAATCTTTTGCTAAAAGGTAGAAGGAAACAGTTTCCGCAGCAGAAAACACCAGGGTACTGTGCAGAGATTGAGTTCAGCACGTTCAAAAATGATCTGCAAAAGAAGGCAAATGCTGAAGTTTGGTGTTGATATTAAGTTTTTCAGGGTTGGTGTGGATGAAGGCCAACTGTGAAAAGAGAGTGGGCAATAAAAATGATGAAATTCAAATGTACATACATACAAAATTGTGCACGGGGGAAAAAAACAATTTTAACTCTATTTATAAAACAATGGGTTCCGAGTTAAGTGTTACCATCTGGAACACTGGGGTTGTAACAGATTGTGCTATGAAAATGTCATTTCAGTGGTCAGTAGTCATCGAGAAAATAAATTGCAAGTGAGAATTAATAGGGAAAAATAGAGAGTAGAACATACCACGGCAGTTTCCTCCAACCAGAGGCATCAGGGGAAACCAGCAGCTCAAGCTGAAAGATCCCGAGGTCCTTCAGGCTGGCTTGAGTGAGAAGGAATGGTTCCTGCAGGTGGGAAGGAACGGATCCAGCTGCAGAAAGGCGGCTGCAGGCTGCTCTGGCCCAGCTCCAGGGGTTAATCCCAGCAGGAAAGGGGACGGTGGGCTCTGCGCAGATGCACACTGCCTCGAGGGCAAAGCCATCTATCAGAAGTCCAGCCTGTGCTGAGTCACCTCCGTCCTTCCCCAGCTCCATTGCAAGGCTCTCGGTGGCTGACAGGCGACTCTCCTGTACCACCTGCAGAAACCAATGTTGTGACCTTTGCTGGCAGAAATCAATTTCTAAAATGGAATTTGTAACGTCTTTTGTAAAATATATTAACTGGGGAGATTCCTTTGGTGGCAAATAGCAGTTGGTAAGGTGAACTTCTGAGCTGCAGAGAGCAAGCTGTGGAGGAGCACTGTAGTGACAGTTTCTGCCCCAGGTGCTGGAACTTGGGTCATTGAACCTCTCCCAAGCAGGAGACTTCAAGTGTGGGTGCCAGCTGTTTTTCCTGAATTACAAATATCATGTTTTTGCAATGGAGATACAGATGAAAAAATCCAGTGGAAATTTGGTCTCCATTTGTAAGCAAGGTCACTTGCACTGCAGCCACCTTTCAAACCATGTTTGTTCATTCTCAGGAGCAGCACTCTTGCCTGCTCAGGAAGGGAACAGCTTGGCTGCAGTGTGATCACCGCTGCAGTTGTTACTCCCAGGTGTGGTAACACATGTTTTAGGTGGACCCAGTCTGTTGAGCATCCTGTCCAGGGGCTGCTTAGCACCGGTACAACGTTCACTAGTGCATGGGAACTGCTGAATCACGGCCTGATCGATCACCTGAGGTGAGCACTCACTCAGAGAACAGTGAAGGCAGTTCACCTGTGCTGCTGGAAGGGGTGGAGCCTGGCTGCACCTCTCCCAGACCCATTTAAGAGCTGGCTACCAGCGGGGAAGGATCTCTTCTGGAGATCTCTCCTCTGGAATTTCATAGTGAGCCCAGGATATGGGTAAGCATTCTATCTATTCTCTTTTGGTATAACAACTACTTAGCCAAACTCTCTGGTATAATTCATAATTATAATATCTGTACATTCATTGATTATACAACTAGAAATTGCCCTTGACTGTAATTATGCCACTTAAGAGGGCGAGCTGTGCTAAGCTTCGGGTTTGTGCTCTGTGTTTTGGTGTTGGGAACTCCATTTTAACAAGATCACGGCAGGGGACGAAATTGGTATTCTAAAACCTTGCCTGTACAGATTCCTTTAGCATCAACTGTACTGCTCAGCAAGCAGTGGGCTTGGGTCTATTTCCCTGTTTTCCATAAAACCCCGCTGGCTGCCCGGAATCATGTCCACTTCCAGCCTGCGTCGAGTCCCTGAGCAGCTATTGTGTTGCTTTTCCCCAGCTTGAAACCAGGGTTTTGAGCCTTTGTTAATCAAATCTTCCTGCACCTTGTCCAGCTAAGCCTCTGTGTCAAGCAATTAAAGCAGTGTGCCATCAGCTTCTGAGTGTTTGTTACAAGGCTGTGACAGAAAAGCTCCCCACTTACCTGTTCCCAGCCTGGCTTGCAATCCCTCATCACAGCCTGGAAGAGAGAAACAGCTGCAGCTGCCAGCTGAAAAAGAAGAAAGATCTGCATCAGGTTGGTTGTGTTTCCAGTTACAATCAGATCAGAACAAAAGACTTTGTCCTGCTTTAAATGCTGTGTTGGCTCTCGCTGCTTGGAAGGTGACAGTCCTGGTAGCTGTCTTCTCCTCTCTGTTAGGAGCATTGCAGGGCCAGGCAGGAGCATGACTTAGGCATCGTGTCCTCTGACGTGGGTGAAACCTTCCCGCAGTATTTGTGAGGACCCTGGGAGCACATGAGGCTTTATACTCTTTTTTTTCTTCTTGTAACACTAAAGCTGTGCTTGCTTTTGTGTTTACAGTTCAGACTGTACCCCAGGCTGAGGGAGCAGTGAATTGCCCCAAGATCTTTTCTCTCCAGCAGCAATAAACCCTGAGAAGCGCAATGCTAGCAGTCTTCCCTGTGCCTATTCCCAGGGAAGCTCTCCTCCCCACGACCTGGACCTCCTGGTAAAGCAGAGCTTTGGGTTTGGCGCCACTTCAGGTTGTTTTGAGGTTATTTTGGGATCTTTTAGTGCCGTTTTGGGATTGTTTCAGTGTCATTTTGGTGCCATTTGGAGCTAGACTGTCTGCGGGCAGTTCGGACATCATTTGGGCCTTTTGGGGGCTGCTTTGGTGCCATTTTAGGCTGTACTGTGGGCTCTTTTGGGGTGACAGTGTAGATAAAAGCGCAGCGGCTGGCGGTGAGGCGGCCCTGACGCTCCGTGTGTCCCGCCGCACCACGACGCCCTGTGACTCCGCGCGACGCCCTGAGTGGACGCGGAGGGCGGGAAAGCAGCAGGCAGGGGCAGCTCGAGGAGGGGGCGTGGCTTGAAGAGTCCCCGCCCCCCCCGCTCAGTATAAATGGAAGCGGCGGCGCCGGCCGCTCTAAGCGGGAGCGTGTCCCGCCTGGGCGGTCATGGTGGCGGTGCGCTGCGTCCTGCTGCTGCTGTGCGGCGCTGTGCTGGGGCGCGCCGTGCACCTCGACTTCGCCGAGCACCGCAGCCAGGCGGCCAAGATCAAGGTGAACCCCCGCGGCAACCTGTGGGCCACAGGTACCGGGGGCCCGCGGGGCAGAGCGGCCGGGGTCGGTGCTCGAGGCTGCGGGGCTGGGACTGGCGCGGCGGTCCCGTGAGGGGCGGTTGGGGCGGGCTGCGGTCACGCCGTCTCCTGAGGTCTCCTTTCGCAAACGGAGCTCGCAGTTCCTTCGGAGCACGGATGGCCGCTCTGGGAGCCGTGGCGCCCCGGCTGTGCCCGGCGGTCCTGCCGGCGGAGGTGAGGGGCACTGCTCTCTTCGCGGCTCCCGGCGCCGAGCCGCCGGTCCTATGGCCGTAGAGATGCCGTCGGAGGAGGAGGGCTCCCCGAGCGAGGCTCCGGGGCTGCTGGGTTCTTCTAGGCGTTCGGTTCGCTGGCTGCGGGTTGTCGGCGTGCGGTGCGGGTCGCAGCCTGGCTCTCGGAGGTCCCCGCCCCGCTGCCGGGCGCGAGGCACACGAGCGCGCTGTGTTGCAGGTCACTTCATGGGGAAGAAGAGCGTGCCGGGCACCCCGCGAATGGATGAACTGCCGCAGCCGGCGGCACCGATGTCTTTCGGCCCCTCGCTCAGAGCTTTGCTGGAGGACGTGGTGGAACTGCTTACCCGGGAGCTCCTGAAAATCCTCTTGCAAGAAAGACTTTTGGATCAGAACCAAAGAAAATACGATCTCGCTGACCAGGTGAATATTGGCTGGTATGGAGGGAGATGCCCGGAGCAGGGAGGTGGTGGAGATGGAAGCACCTGCACTGCTGCTGGAGGTTCGGCTCTTTCTAGGATTGTGTTCGGCTGAACAGCAGGGGCTTTTTGTCCTCATGTTTGGAGAGCTGAGCAGGGGATGAGGTGATCTCCAGGTCAGGGGTTGTTAAGGAGCATCTGGATCCTCCTCTGATGCAGATGAGGGTAGCTGGCTGCTGCGGCTGCCACATGTGTCCCTTTATCCAGCTGTGGTGAAGACAAGGAGTGCAAATCCTGCCTCTTCTCTCCTTGCAGAGAAAGGTCTAGAGAGACACTGCTCTGTACGTGCAGGAAGAAGAGTCTGTCCTGCAAAAAGGTTTTAGTCTTCTAATTCCCCTTTCTGGGGCTGTTTTGCTGTGGTTAGGGTGCGGGGGACGTGTGATGTTGTTAGTTTGGCCTGCAGAGAGGTGAGGTGTGTGTTATTTCCCTGCAGAACAGGTCTTTAGGAGCAGTCGCATGCCCCATCTACAGCAGGGGTTCCTGTACCACATCAGCAGATCTTCACATTCCTCTTTTTAGCTCCTTGGTGTGGCTTTTCCCTGGGGGCTTTCCCAGCTCTTAGTGGGAACTTAGCCCCTGGGAGCAAAGCATGCACAGATCCTCACGCAAGAGGTGGAGATGGAGTTGCTTGGGCTATGTTTCTGCCCATTTGCTGCCTCTTGTGTGTTTCCTTGGTGTCTTGTACTTTCTGTTCAACAGCAGAAAGTAATGGAGAGCCTAGAAGAGATGAAATCCTCATGGGTGTGTCCTGTGTGTGCTCCCACTGAGCTGCCATGCTTGAGGAGCCATTCAGTAGCTGAACACAGGTAAAGCTGCTTCTGTCATCTAGAAGCACTGATTAGGCAGTGCTTGCTCCTGTTTGCTTTTTGGGATAGGCACAGGTGGAGTGGAGCTGCAGGGATGTGAGCCTGAGTGGTACTCAAGTGCTCAAGGACCTCCCTGATTCAATTTCATCAGATTTAGGTAAACTGAGGATCTGCTAGCAAGCTAATCCCCTTGGGACAGAAGATACAGCTGGAGATGGAGCCAGAGCTAGAACCCAGTGCTGGACATCAGTCTTTGGTATGTGGGCTGCCCAGTGCCCATCTGGTGCCTGGATGTGAGGTTGCACCCCATTCTGGGTGCCTGGCAGGCAGTTGGCTCCTACCTCATACCAGTTCCTTCCAGAACCTCACAGCTCTCCTGCCTCAATCTGCACGTGCTCCCGGCTGGGTCTTAGATCTGTTTCTGTCCTTCAAGTACCCTGAGCACCTCTGGACTGGCTTCTGCCTTCCTGTTCCTTTTTTTCCTACCACTCACCCCCTTGACCATCTGTGCTTCTGAGCTGCTGGTTGACGTTAATTCTCCATGATGCTTTCGAGCGCTGTCGTTATACATTTCTGTGGGACCTTTTTTTGCTCTTGTTGGGATGACATGACAGCAGCATAAATTCCTCCTGCTGTTCCTGCTTTCTCCCTTCCTGTAGCTGTTGTTGGACACCTGGGGTCAGCAGCCAGCCTGTGCTTGAGCTGGTGTGCGTGCTGCATTTGCCACCTGCCTAAGAAGCTGCTTAGCAGCTTTGTGCTGCGAAACTCTGTACACCTTCTTCTCAGGGTCTGTCACTTCCATCCTGAAGCAGTTTAGAAAAGCAGAGATGCTTCTCCCTTCCTGTTTCTCAGCGGGGCAAGAACTAACATGCAAGTGCTGTTCTGGTGCTTCAGCACAAAAGCTGTGCTGTGCTGCAGGGTAACTGTTGGGAATGCACACTACTGTTCAAAAACTGAGCAGACCTCTTACACTGAGACAGTATCACTGATCATTCATAAACTGGTTCTCCCTTCCTGTGGGCTCCTGTAAACATTAAACAAATCCTTTGCTTCACGTGGGCTGGTCCTACCTGCTGCTGGTGGGATTTGTCTCAAAATGTCCCTCCACGAAGCAGGATCCCACACACCATTCCATGCAAATCATAGCAGAAGTCTCACAGAACAGGAGAGGGCTGCGAATGGGGATTATTCATCTTTTTAACCACATGCAGTAGCAGGGCTTGGCTCTCAGTGTGCTGGGGTTTCACAGTGCCACCCCAGGGCTGTGCATGTGATATCAGCTGAGGTGGCACAGGGGAGTTGTGGCTCACCATTGTGCTTTTTCTTGTAGGAGACTGGGCTTTTAACAAAGGTGCTGGAGAAGTATTTCTCAAACTGAAGAAGCGCAGCAGTGAAGGATGAGGTCAGCAGGCTAAGCTGTGCATGGCAAATGGAGGAGAGCATCATCCTTGTGGGTTACTGTAGCAACATCACATTTATTCTTTCTGTAATACTGTTAATAGTGATTGCTTGTATGAAAAGCAGATCCTCCCTGTATATTTCCTGTATGTTTTCTGCTTCCTTGTTGTCTGATGTGCCCCTGTGAATAAAACCAGCTCTTTGCAGATGCTAGCTCAGACTTTTTCTTGAGGGTGGAAAGGCAGACCCCATGGCTTGTGCAGGAAGAATGCAGAATGGAAGGAGGCTCCTGCTTCTCATCAGCCAGGAGGTGATAGGCTATGCTTCCTGCTGCCCTGCTTATTGATCTAAAACAAAATTACAAACTTGGGTGAGTTCTTACAGCACTTGCTACTGCAGCAATCCTCTATAATGCTTCGTCATTCTTTGACAGTCCTGGCTACCGGGGATGTCCCAGTGGACTGGAGACTGGCAAATGTGATGCCCATCTTCAAAAAGGGCTGGAAAGATGATCCTGGTAGCTACGGACCTTTCAGTCTCACCTCGGTGCTGGGGGAGGTTATGGAATGGATAATCTCGGGAGCCATTGTGGACTGGTTAAGGGTCAACCAGGGGACCAGGTCCAGTCAGCATGGGCTTACCAATGATAGATCCTGTCTGACAAAGCTGATTTCATTCTATGACAAGGTAACTCGCTTAATGGATGAAGGTAAAGCTGTCGATGTGGTCAACCTGGACTTCAGTAAAGCCTTTGACACTGTCCCCTCCAGCATTCTCATGGAGAAACTGGCTGCCCACAGTTTGGATGGATGTATGCTCTGCTGGGTGAAACACTGGCTGGATGGCCAGGCCCAAAGAGTTGTGGTCAGTGGAGTTAAATTCAGTTGGCAACCAGTCACGAGTGGTGTGCCTCAGGGCTCAGTGCTGGGGCTGCTTCTATTCAACATCTTTACAAATGGTCTTGACGAGGGGATTGAGTGCACCCTCAGTAAGTTTGCAGACACCACCAAGCTGGGAGGGAGTGTTGATCTGCCAGAGGGGAGAAAGGCACTACAGAGTTAACAAGGTTAACTGTGTGAATTTCAGTAGAGCCAAGTGTTGGATCCTGCATTTTGGTCATGACAACCCCAGGCAACCCTACAGGCTTGGGGGGAAGTGGCTGGAAAGCTGCCTGATGGAAAGGGACTTTGGGTACTGATGGACAGTCGGCTTAAGATGAGCCAGCAGTGTGCCTGGGTGGCCAAGAAGGCCAATGGCATCCTGGTTGTATCAGGAATGGTGTGGTGAGCAGGACCAGGGAAGTCATCCTGCTCTGCACTGCTCTGGTGAGGCCTCACCTCAAGTACTGTGTTGTGTTTTGGGCACCTCAGTACAGAAAGGACGTGGAGGTGCTGAGCTGGTCCAAAGAAGGGCAACAAGGCTGGTGAAGGGCTTGGAGAATATGGCCTGTGAGGAGAAGGAACTGGGGTTGTTAGTTGGGGAAGAGGAGGCTGAGGGGAGACCTTATTGCTCTCTTCTAATAGCTAAAAGGTGCTTAGAGCAAGAGCAGGGTTGGTCTCTTCTTACAGGTGACAGGAGGGGAAATGGCCTCATGTTGTACCAGGGTAAGATTAGGTTGGATATCAGGAGACACTTCTTTACAGAAAGGGTTGTGAAGTGCTGGAATGGGCTCCTCAGGGAGGTGGCTGAGTCACCATCCCTGGATGTGTTTAAAAAAACATTTGGATGTGGTGCTCAGGGACGTGATTTAGTGGTGGGTTGTTAGAGTTAAGGTGCATGGTCAGGTTGTGGTTGGGCTCAATGATCTTTAAGGCTTTTTCCACCTGTGTGATTCTATGATTCCATAAGTTCTCCTTGTTGGAGTGTACTTGCTTTAGGATGACTGTGGTGTGCTTGCAATGTGTGCCCATGGCTAAGCTCTTGTGTGTGGCCCCAGGGTCCTCTGGAACAGCTGAAGAAGGCAGGTTGTCTTTTTGTTAACTTGTTTTTAATGATGTGTTTAGAACAGCGAGTATACTGTCTTCAGAGATGCAGAAGGCTGGAAAACAAGCAGAGATTACAGAATAAGTTTCTGTACCTTTGTAAAGTGCTGTTCATATACTGTCCCCCAGCTACCCTGGGCACATCCTCAAGCAGAGCTAACTCTGACACTAGGTGCCTTAAGGGAAGCTGTAAGCTGTCCCCTGCATCCTTCTCATAATGCATTCAGCCTTGACCTCTGCAGGGGGCTGCTCTGAGCTCCTGCTGGGAGGAGAGCCATTCTCTCAAGTGCACGCAGGCCATGTTGTACCAAGGCATGATCCATGCCTGGATCAGTGCTAGGATCCTTCCCACTTCAGGGGAGTGGGACCAAGCCAAGGGGAAGTTTTTCAGGAAGGTGCCTCTCTTAAACTTATTTTCTCCACACACTTGTTGCTGTGTGCTGGGAGATGAGCAGCCCCCAGTCTGCCTTCTATTAGCTGTAGCAAAGCCTTGGCTTATAAACTAATAATAAGCAAGAAAAATAATGGCTCAGCCTATCATATTTGATGCTGGAGCAGACCAGATGCCTGAGAGCTGGCAGTTGTGATGGAATGGCAGCTGTATGGGATTTCTGACCTGATGCTCAGCTGTCTTACGACATGCCATGTTGTGGGATTGCCAGCTTACATCTTGCTCAGGGAGGCCTGAGGGAAGGCAGACAGATTTCCGGATGTTACAGCAGGAATCTGCCATGCGGCACCTGAGTGAGATCCTTCTTACTTAACCCACCTAGCAAGAAATGCTCATCTTGCCTGTTTGCCCCCATCTCCCCCAGTCCCTGAGATAAAGATAAGTAGATCATTTAGGAATTACTGTCACAGGCAAAACAAACTCAATTTGGGGAGTTTAACTTAATTAATTTATTAATATAAATGTTTGAGTACTGATTCAGGTGCTGAGCAGGCTCAGAGTAAAGATGGAGATGGTGATGATGTGTCCCTGCTATGCGTAAGACTGGTCATGTGTAAGACTGGAGAAAACCATGTACTTCAGTGCTTTTAGAGCTTAAACAGACCTCTGCCACGTCTCCATGACCATGGTTTTGCTGGGTCTGAGCGTGTTTGTAGTCTACCCACCTGCTCAAAGCAGGGTCAGCTCAGGGATTTGTCCATCTGAGTCTTAAAAACCTCTGGGGCTGAAGACTGCACAGCCTGGTGCTGCACCTGCAGCTCCATCACTGGGCTGTTTCATTCTTTCTCCCTTTCTGACAAGCAGCCACTCAAGCTGAAGCCTGGAGTCCCTCTTCAGTTTAAATTACAAACTGGTAAACTGTTGAGGGTTTTTTTTTTTTGTTGTTTTTTGTTTTTTTTTCTCCAGCTTTGCACTTGTCCCCTTGTTGCTCCATGCTCCTGTATGGAGCTCTCTCTCTCATGCCTCAACATTCTCCAGAACCTGCCAGCTGCTTCTGCATGCCATGAGCAGATCTGCAATTGGGGTCACTGACTTGAGAGGTTGCTGGGGTGCCCTCAACCTGCAGAGATCCTCAGCAGCTGCATCAGGTCGGAACATGGATGGCTTCATGGTGATCGTGGCAGGTCTCCTGGACTTCCCTGTGGCCGTGGCATGACCCCAGAGATGGGAAAAGGAAGCAAAGCAAGATAAGAAGAAGAAGAAGAAAAACCACCTCCTCTGCTGACATTTGTTTCAGCTGTGGGACGGCCTGGTGAGAAGCAGACTCAGATTGACACGGTTGAAGGTCCATTGCTACCACTTGGTGTCATTAGTGTTCAGGGTTAGTGAAGCGCTCCCAGCCACGCTCCGTTGGTTGGGTAGGAGTGACTCTCCTACGCCCTCAGCAAAAGTGTCAGGCCTCAGGTTGCTGTTCTCCTTCCTCTGCGTTGTTTTGTGCCATCTCTCGCATGGGAGATTTAAAAAAAATTAAAAAAAAAAAAAGGGGGGGGGGCCGTGAAGTAGGGGGAGAAGGAAGCAGAAAGGAAATGGGCTGCACTTGCAGCGTTTGTTCCTGAGCTTTCAGGCTTCAATGGATGGAAAGGGATCTAGAACAACAGGGACAAAACCAGCCCCAGAGAGCCAAGTAAGAGCCTTCCTGCAACTGGACCCCGCGTCAGACCCAAAAATCATCAGGGTGATGATGTACAGAGAGGAGAGGTCTGACATAACGTCACTTCCAGTTTTCATGTATTTATTCTGCACTTAACCTACATGTGGTGGTAAGAACCAAGAAAGGAAATAAAATATTCAGAGACAAATTGGTGTTTATAGAGCACCATGAGTAGGATAAACGTGACGTAGCGGATGATCACTGCTTTCTGGGAGCTGCTCTACCAGTGCCTTCACTCAGCTGCTACTGACTTCACCACCCAGTACTGAGCCCTTACTGGAGCTGTGGAGCTGGCCAAGTTACTGCATAGTTGATGCTTTTTATAAGATGTATTTAGGTCACTTCTACAAGAATGAGATGTTTTCCCAGTGCGGGAAGCCAATCAAAGCAATAGTTCAGAATTGCCTCTTCCTCATGTGACGGGCAGAGGCATGTAGAGCAAGATCCCTCCTCAAAGTGAATTTAGGATGTTCCTTTCTCTTAATAAGGACAAACAAAGCTCCTAGTGGAGCAGCCCTCAGCACTTTCCACTGCTTTGGAGAGAGAGATTCATATTTTCCTATTACACAGCATGCTATTGGCCTTCAGCAGAAGAGAGACCTTCAGAGACCTTCATCTGAGTCTGGGTAGCACAGCGCTGTGCGTTAATTTCAAGGATGGTGTGGAGGTGTTAGACACAGGACATCTATGGAAAAAACGGGTATTGCTTTAATCAGGCTTCTGAAAACAGGGATTAAGAGAGAAAGCTTATCTCTAAATTGCAGCCTGGGATGAAAATGCTAATTATCATGCTGTACATCATTAACAAGACCTAGAAAAGCTTGAGAAGGGTCAACTCCCTCTTCTGACATCAGACTGAACCCCTGGAAGGGATTCTCCAAGCTGAGACAGTAAAATCTACTTCAAGGCAACGCCTTACTCGATATGAGTACTGTTTGCAGTTCCCATGGGGTAAGACATAGATTCTCTGGGTAAGGATGAAGATATTAAGGAAAGTAACCAGGTTTCTGTGATCTGGAGCTCCAAGAGCACGTGCTGAGAGCCTGAATGGGGCTGGGCCTTGTGATGATCAGGCAGCCCCGAGCATGATGAACTTTCTGACACGCACCTCTGGAGGTTCCATTGGTGACCCATTCCTCTCCTACAGTGTTTTGATGGCTCTCGGAAGGAGCAGAATGCTGGGTACTCAACACAGTTACTGGATGAAGTATTCCTGACAGCGTAGTTAAAGTCCCTCCTGTGTCAGTTCTCACTCGGAGGATGGCTGCACCCTATGGCAATCCTACTTGCTGACAGCCTTCTCCTGACCCCATCCCTCACCCAACTTGCTAACCTTGACACTTTCCTCAATTCATGCTTGGTGCTTCTCAGAGCAAAATAATTGCTCAGGAAGATCTTGGTGCAGTGGTTGACTTTTCCCAGGGCAAGGACGTGCATCTGAGCATTTGTACCTGCTCTGCTTCTGGCCCTGCACAGGATCGTGCTCTTGCTTCCAGAGTTTTGCACTAAGATGAACAATGGAGCAACCCAAGCTGGCTTGCTTTACTGTATACATACTGGGCATCCCCAGCTCATGGGGCCAGTAGGAAACGAGCCCAGTTTATCAGACTTCTGAATGTGGAATGTAATCAGAGAGATAGAGAAAGTGAAGCCTTAAGAGCGATGTATTTATTTGAGGCATTTCTCCTCTCCCTGGTCAATGACAGTACCCAACCCAGTAAGGCCAGGCAGTAGGTGCACCTGGCTGGAGCTGGGAGGGGTGGAAGAGGTGGGTGTTTGGTCAGAGCTGCTCCCTATGTCTTCAGGATTACTCTGCAGGAAGTGGGTGGGCAGGGATATGACCTGTAGGGTGATGCTAGTTGGAAGTGTGATCGCTCTGTTCCCCAAACCAGGCTACTGGACAGTGCTAGGATGAATCTGCTGAGAATGGAGGCCAGTCAGGACCTGAGCCAGGCAGCAGTCACAGGGAGGGGAGGGAAGTCATGCTGTGCTCTGTCCTCTCAGTCAAACTTGTTTTACAGGTCTCACGTGCTGAGATGTCAGGTCTTTTTCCTCATCTTTGGATCCCCATCAACTTCAGTGCCCTGTGGCAAATGAGATGCATCTTTTCTCATCTGGTGGGCACCCTGTGATGGAAAAATCTCATTAGGGTTTCACATGGGTTGGACAATGGGAAGTCTTTCCCTCTGCCACCCAGACCTCTTCCAATGACAGGATGTTGGGTGGGGAGACTTTGGTTGTCTCCACCTTAGCAGAGCCCTAGCTTGATGCCAGATGAAGTATCTATGCTCAAGAACAGCACTGAGGGGCAGTGGAGACAACCAATGGGGCAGAGAGACTCCTGGACACTAATGGCACCAAGGGGATGGGCATAAATCCCTACTGGAGATCTTCAGGGCTCTGCTGATCCCCTGTCCAACTTTTGTGTCACTGTCACCTTGCCTAGTAACCGAAGGTTTGGATGGGACCTTACTGGGAAAATTCCCCTGCAGATGGAGTCTGGTGCATGGTCAGTGGTGGTAGCCATCCCCAGCCAGGATGCACTGCTGGATAATGTATTTTATGGGGACAGTGGCATTTATGGGGGCTTTGAAAGCCTTTGCTGCTTTCCCAAGGAGCTTGGCAGCCCTGGTGTCTTCTTGCCATACAAAAAAAAAAAAAAAAAAAAAAAAAAGCTGGATTTTTAATGGGAAAAATGGAGGAAAAAAAGGCAAAGCCCCTCAGGACTGCTCACTTCTGCAGCTCCACAAAATGCCACGCCATCCCTTCGCTCCTTGCATCCTGCCTGTCCTGGGGTTTGGCAGCAGTGTTGGAGGAGGCGGGACGCAGCATACAAATTCGGGAAGAAACATGCCAGGCTGGCTTCTTGCCTGCAGCCTCAGAGGCAGCGTGGGAAGGTGAAGGCAGCAGCTCAGAGCAGCTGCTGGCCCAGAGGATCAGTGGGTGCTCCGGCATTGGCCACAGCAGAGGTAGGCACTGCATGGGGTGCGGGGGTTTCTGCTTGACTGGTGTCTCACGGATAGGGGTGTTGTTGGGCAGCATCTTGGCCAAATCAAAGCTGAGGGCGTATCCAGGCATTGTAACAGAGATCCCTGCAGTCTGGATGTTCTCTGGGGAGAAGGGAGGGCTCCCAGCGGCCTTTCAGCTCACGGTGGTCATGCTCATAGAGAGGGATTGAGGTGCTTGCCCCTGTACAGAGCCAAAGAGGGAGGGATGACCATTCAGAAGGACTGGCACAAGCCATAGAACCTCCACCCTCCCTGGAGATGTGCACTGGTGGTGGTGCCCAACACCCTGGGACAGGAGCAGGAGATGGTTCTGTGGGCAGACTGGGTCAGAGGAGGTATGGGCAGATGACATATCCATCAGTGGTGTGCTCCTGGAGGCTCTCAGTGCTGGTTTCTACCCCTGAAGCAACAGGATGACTCTATGGGACGGCTCCTTCCCCTTCTACCCTGGCACCAACGCTTTCTTCCCCTTTGACACCACCTGGGCCATCATTGCCTCCGTCTTCCTCTCTGCACTGGTCACTTCCATCATCATCCTGCCAGGCATCCGGGGCAAAGGGGTAAGTGGAGGGCTTGGGGAACTCAGCCATGTGTTGAGTAGAGCCTGAGTGCCACCTCCTTCCCTGCATTTACGGCAGGCCTGGGGAGCTAATGTGCCTATGGGGCAGGAACCTGCTGATGTCTGGGTCTGAGGGATCTCAGATACAGCGATGAGCTCCAGCTCAGCTCCCATGCTGGAGAGGCCAGACTTCACCACCCCAAATTTACAATCGGCTCAGATCTGAGCTTGGCAAGCTCCTAGCTAGATTAGCCTGAATGATTTCACTGGGTGAGGCACAAAGGGCTTGCTCCACCTTCCTGAATCTCCAAAAAAACTGAGGGTGTGCAGTGTGCATGCCTCAGCACCACTTACTGAGCCCCCTGGGGATGCCTGGCAAACTTACCTAGCCCTACACCACCACCCGTGCTTGCCAGGAGCCTGCTGGAAAGGCATTTCCCACCCAGCAAACCACCAAACTGCTTTTGTCTCCAGCTGTGGCCAGCTTCCAACACATGGAAGCACATAAGGCTTGGATAAGTGTGGAAACTTCAACTCAGGACTATTAAAGGGAGTGTCTATATCCTTCCTGGAAAGGGGATGGGCACGGTTTTCTCGAATGGGATGATCTGACCTTCTTGCTCTGCCTCAGCCTTCACACTGCCCATGACATGGAAGGGATGCCCAAGCCATGGGTCTTTCCCCTGTCCTACTCACCTGTGGAGCCCATGGGGTTGCTCCCCAAGTGAGAGAGGGGTCTATTTCTGGTGGTACTTAATCAAAGCTGAGCTCCATGTCACAAAATCTGAGTGTATCCCCAACTCTGCTTTCCACTTGCAGCGGCTCTTCTGGCTCTTGCGGGTGGTGACAAGCCTCTTCATTGGAGCAGTGGTCCTCAGTGAGTATGGGGGTCTCAGTGTGTTCAGAGACAGGTGGGGATAAGGAGTGCAAGGACAGACAAGGAGAGCAAGGAGGAGCAAGGTGGGAGGATGAACAGAACAGCTGAGTCCATCTTGCAAGATGAGCTCACAGGGAAGATCAACCCACTTCAGTGCCCAGGATCTGAGCCCAGCAAGACAACCATAGAATATCCCAGGGTGGAAGGGACCCACAAGGGTCATCTAGTCCAACTCTTGGCTCCACACAGAACTACCTGAAATTCAAATCTTATGTCTGAAGGCTTCTAGGATTAGCAATGATAGGAAGCACAGACACTCAGAAACCTCCTCTCCAAAAGTTGGTGGACCACTACTGGTTTCCTATCTGCCAGGAGACCCAGACAAACTGGCTGTAGTTAGAAGAAGATCAGTGCCTGGATGGTGTTCACAAGCCCCATTGCCTCTAGGACTGGGAACTGAGCTGAGCATGGGGAGAAACAATCCCCAATGGGGCTCCTGTGGAAGTAGGTAGGTGCTGGGGGAGGTACATGCATGGACCATGCTTCTCTGCTCAAAATCCTGCTTATAAACCAGGCCTTGCCTTTGGAATGTTGTTTGGTGACACTCACAGTATGTCCTTCCAGCATACATTGTCCCTAAGAGGTCTGCTCACCAGGACATAGCTAACCCATTATCTTTACAGCCATACAGTTCACCAGGGACTGGGAGAGCGGCTGGGTGACAGCCAACACCTCCTACAAATCCTTCAGCCGCGCCGTGGTGAATGCGGATATTGGGCTGCACATCGGCCTGGCAGGAGTGAACATCACACTGGTGGGTGAGTGTCTATCACAACACAAAGATATCGGACACAAGTTTGGCCACTGTCCACCCAGGTAGTGGGCATGCATACTGGGAACTCTTGGAGTTGCCTCCAAGGCTGGGAGAAGACCTTAGTCCTCTTCCTCTGGCAGGAAACCCAGTGAATCAGGTCAACGAGACCATCAACTACAACGAGCACTTTGCCTGGAGCTTCGATGCCGACTACGACCACAGCTACAGCGAAGGCCTGGAGAAGGGGCTGCCCAGCCCCATCCTCTACGTGGCGGAGAAGTTCACCACACACAGCCCCTGCAACGTGCACAGGCAGTACCGCATCTCCAGCCGCTATGCATCCATTACGCTGTGGTAAGGCGGAACAAGGGGTAAGTTCTGCTTCTGCTCAGCTGTAGGTAGAAAGGTCTGAGAGCATCTCCACATGTCTCAGAGGTCGTGGGAAAGATGCTGCAGAGAAGAGTGGTTTGGCATTCCTCACAGGTGTGTCAGCAGCCAGGCCCAGCCCTTGTCTCCTTCTTCATGATCGAGAAAAATAACAGGCTGTGCCCAAACCTCCCTGTCATTGAGAACTGGTTATCTCAAGGCAAGGACGTTGATTTCAAGTGATTCTGCCTTATTGTTCTTGGATTCAGAACAATTTCTTAGACTCACCTCCCCAATAAGCTAAACCCAAGCCCTATGCACAGGGCAAGGCTGAGAGCTGTGCTCACTGCAGCTGCTGAATCAGATGCGGGCAGGGCTCATGGTGTGATTCTTCCAACAGAAGTCTCCTTGGCTGCCCTTTTCCCTTTGAATAGATAGGAAACACCTGGGGCTGGCCAGTTACGAAGGACTACAGGGCCAGAGAAAGGTACAATTTGAAAGGGGCCCTTTGGAGGTCTCCACTTGAGCCCCTTGTGCAGAGTAAACATATCAGAGTCTCAAGTAGTTCGGTGCTGAATGTCCCCAGGTATGAAGAGCCCTCTTCACCACTGCAGGAACTGACATGCCCACGTACAGTGCTTTCAGCTCAGTTTTGTGATCCTTTTGTAGGATGGCCTTATGCACCTGGCTCATTTCTATCCTGCTCTTCTCCATGCCCGTCCTCCTTTATGGTGGCTACATGCTCCTGCTCACTGCCGTGCTGATGCTTTTCTCACTGCTCTTCTTCGTCACGGTGAGGAACATCCCAAAGTGTCCCATCCAGTTTGGGCCAGCCTCCCTGAAAACAGATTACGGCAGATCTTTTTGGCTGACATTAACAACAGGTGAGTGCTTAGCTGGGGCTTTTGGTCTCCATTCCTGCAGCAATAATACCTCAGCGGTACTTCATCCGCTCTCATATGAGTGACCAAAATAATCTGTGTCTTGAGTCATAAAATCAGGGAGAGACTTAGTTTGGAAGGACTTTCTGGGATCTCTCATGCGGCAGTATTAATGTCAAAGCCTCATCAGGTTGTCCAGGGCCTTGTTCAGGCTTCTAGTTGATGTACCCATGCATCAACCCTTTGCCTTTCAGGACCATGAATGGTCCTTTCCGCCTCTCGGGGATGTCCCACGGCTATTCCACTCATTGGCAGAAGGTGGCAATTAGGTCCCCCTGAAGGCTTCTCCTTTCCTGGCTAAACAAACCTACCTCCTCCAACCATTCCCCATACATGGTGGGCTTTAGACCTAAAGGTCTAGCCCTCTGCCACAGCTTATTAACTTCTTTTTGTACTGGAGAGCCCAGTTGTAGAGCTGCTGTAGGAAACTGGGAACAGAAATAATCCCTTCCTTTGACCTCCCATGTGATGCCATATCCCACTGGCTTCTATCCCCTCTGGTCCCCATCCCTACGTCTGTGGCTGGATGGGCCTGGAGTGCATTTGGGGACAATGCATCTCTCCATGCTGTGTGTTTCAGGGCTGTTCTGCCTGCTTCTGGGGCTGGGTGTGATTGTTCTCAACTCTGTGCGCCCGCAGAAACTGAAGCTTGTTTTCAACCTGGACGAGGGAAAGAGAGAAGTAGAAGGGTGGGACAAGTCCCACCTGCCAGCCGAGTCCAGCTCCTCTGAGCAGGACATACTGATGGTGTCCTTGGGTGAGCTCCATGAGGTGACAGCCACCAACCTGTGAGGCAAAAGCAACATGGTCTCGGAGATCTCCTTGATGCGGAAGCTAAACCAAAAGAAACTGGAGAGAAATCAAATATATATAATAAACACATAAGTATGAACCAAAGGAGAAGCAACCCCTACACGCTCAGTAGCACACTTACCCCAAAAGGTCCGCCAGAAGCCCACTCTGCCCAACAATGCTCTTCCCAACAACAGGTGGAGAAGAAAGCAGAGCTGTGGGCACTAAAGTACCCTGTATTCAGCACATGCTCTTGGTCTGGAGTGAAGGATGGATTGGCAAGGAATCCCATGTATTAGTGGGATGTTGGTTGTACCAAACCTTGGAGATTTCTTCAATGTTGAAAGTACCAAACCTTGGAGGCATCCTAAATGTTGGAGGCACCAAGTCTTGCAGAATTCTTGCATGTCAGAGATACCAAACCCTAGACACCTCCCAGATATCAGAGATACTAAACCTTGGAGGGATGTCAAAGATACATACCAGATGTCAAAGGCAAAAACATCAGTTTGAAGATCACAAAATGTGACTTACCAAGACTCTTGTGGCCTTCTGAAAGGAAGATAAAATGTTTTGGTGGGTGGGGAGGAGGAAGAGGGGATGGAAGTGCATGCCCCGGTTCCCCCGTCACTGTCTGTAAACAGTTTGCAGGAGGAGAGTACCTAGAAGTACCTGGTTTCATGGTGCTTAGCTGCCCACTTGTTACGGAGCATGCAAATATGTTAACCTACAGACCCACAGTGGATGCGGCCAACTCCTCTTGGCTGCTGGTAGCAGGTACCTTGGTCATGCAGGGTGTGTATTTCAGGTTTGCATCCCTTTAAATCTGTGCAGTGCAACAACATTTTTCTGTTTTGTACTCACTTACTGTCCCTTCTGTCTCAATAAAGAAAGCTGGACTTGATCTTACTCTTGCGTGTCATTAAAAGAATCCCTCTGAGTGCTGATAGGCTGGGGATATGCTGATCCTTTGACATGATGATCATAGGAAAGGGAAGAAGTGACAGCGTTGTTGTGGCCTCACAGGACATCTGACAGTGGCTAATTAGCTCGAGACAGTAGGGGCAAATGGTAAGTAGAGTATCAGAGAATCCCCAAGCAAATAATCAACCAGGATATGGGAAGGTTGGAGTGGCCCTGGACATGAGGAGGTCTTGATGAGAGAATCCCCAGACCAGCAGAGGGAAGACCATTGTGCTGTGCCCTCAGGGAAGGGGTGCTCAGGCATGGTAACTCCTCCCATCCCTCTCCAGACGGAAAGCACTTCAACAAGGACCTTAAGGCATTTAGAAATGTGTCAGAATGGAACTCCTTGAGTTTTCAAAACTTCAGCTAGGAAGTAGATGCCCTATGGCAGCTACTAGGAGATGCTTCAGCCTAAAGATCCAAGGTGAAACAGAAGCCTTCTATCCGTTGAACGAAAATTCAGCCCTCGTAAATCTCTGCCTTTCCCGGTGTGTCCCCATCTGCAGCCCATCCTGGCAGCAGGTCAGTGGGCAGCTCTGGTGCCTGCCAAGTGGTGTGGTGGCCGCATGTCCCAGGGCACTGTGTGCCTTTGGGCAGGAGGACCATGATCCTCGCAGAGCCCCAGGCGCATTTTGTGGTGCTTGCTCAGTTTACTGGCACAGGCTGTCTGGCCAGATTCCCTGTGTCCAACAGGCCAGGTCTGCGTAGCATGGGATCAGAAAGACTGGGCTGAGAGCCAAGGCTTTGCTGGCAATTACTTTGTGTCTCACTGTCCAACAGCATCTTGGCTCAGCCAGGAAACCGGGTTCAGCAATGGGTGGAAGAGGCAGGACCTGCAGCAGTTCAGCCTAGGGGCCACACAACCCCAAAGTTTCTCAAAGACATCATTTATTCATGCTGAATCTCATCCTTTCTGGGGATGCCTCCGTCAGGGCAGCCACCCCATGGAAGAATGCCACTGGTGGGACTCAAGGCTGCATTTTGTGATAAGCACAGCCAGCCCAAGTGTGCTCCACTTGAATAGAGCCCATCCAAGAGAATGGGTGTAATTGCACTCTTCTCTCTCCCGTCTTTCCCATGACATCTTTTTGGCCCGTGTTAGGCTACAATTCTTATCGAATAAAACCCAAGTCTGAAAGTGAAAATAATCACATCACCACATTCCCCCTGGCAAGCTCCTCAGTATGTTTACTTAATCTTTAATTCTGTAGCCATCTTTTATACTCTGGCTCACACAGCATCCAGCCTGAGGGAGTTTGGGTCTGTGCCTGGCTTTCCTAGGAACATCTGAAGGTCTACACTAGACGTCAGTGCTTGGGAAAAGAAAGACTGAGCGTGTTTGATTGCTGGCTATTGGAGTAGTGAGCATCCTCAAAGAGAAATCACTATGGGAAATCTCACCCACTGGTATGGGAACTGGCCATCAGAAACCCCCTGCACCAAGCTGTGGCAGGGCATAGAGCAGGAGTGGGGGCTACTCCTCAACCAGCTGAGTGTGCAGCTCAGGTTGCTGGAGGTCTGAGCTATACTGCCTGCAGCCTGCTGGCTCACTGCAAAGCTGTCCTTGTCCTAGAGAGGAAATCAGGGATTGCAAAGGCAGTTCTGAGCAAGTCCTCATCCTAACGTGGACTTATGCACTCTTCAAAGTCCCCTAGATGGGTAGATGAGTGTCAAGAGACATCAGGAAGGGTCTGTGCTCTGTGTTCTTAGTCCTGCCTTCAGGTAAGGAGTAGGAAAACTTTTCTTCTAGATGTCATCAGGGGTAAGTTTGTAGGGTTGAGGAGGAGACAGAGTACTGTTCATGAACCGAAGGTTGACATACACTTCAGTCATCTCTCGATAGTCCTCTGCTTTGTCCACATGGAGATCAAAGAAAGTTTTCAGTAGGTCAGAGTTGAAGTAGTGCAGTGCAACAACAGTGATCCCAGCCACAAAACAGAGCAAGCCTGGAAAACAACATGTTCTCCGTGAGCAATCCTGTAAATGTCAGCACATTTCCTACCCCATATCCATACTCCAATGGCCTCGAACCAAGGGACACCCTCTCTTACAGAAGATGGCCTTCTACTCTATGAGGTGGTTTCAGCTGCTGTGTCGACCACCATAAATCCAAGAACAGGTCTTAAAACTCAGCCAATTGATCCCCAATTCTTCTGCTGCAACTCAGGAGCTAAAAATCTCTCCATCACCCTCAAGACAGTGATGCTTCTCCCAGTTCTGCCAGCCCTCTCTGTATCTCTGCTGGGAGCCGCTGTGTCAAGACACAGGGTAAGCCTAAACAGGGCTGCAGTCCCAAGCTCCTCACCTCCAGTGGTGAAGAGAAAGCCCTGGGGCTCTTGCACACCCAGGGGTCATAGCGGTGGACCTAAAGTAGCTTGATGTACTTACCAACTGCTAGTGTGAGCCAGAAAGATCCCCCATAGCCTATCTGCAGGGATGTGGTCCCAAACTGGATTGGGCACACCAGGGAGTTCCTCACAGTGGAGAAGGAGAGCAGTGAGAAGATCATGAAGGCCCCTGTGATCAGGATCATGTACCCTCCGTAGACTAGGACAGGCATGGAGAAGAGCATGTTGGAGATGAGCCAAGTGCAAAAGGCCACCCTACAGACAAGAGAAGACCAATGGACAAGATGTGCAAGTGCCACTGAATAGGATGCTCTACATGAGGATTTCCAGGTGGGAAGAGAGATCTGGGCTCTTGGTTGCACTGCATGAGGTTAAGAAACTCTGTGGGCAGGCTGGAGTGATCCCTGTCTCCCAGGCTAAGCAGGGAGATGTGCAACGCTCATACTGCTATGTCCAGAAAGCAAAAGCACAGATTGCACATCTACACCATCTCAGCGCCCTGCCCGCCTAAGTGCAGGGCAGACCACAGAGAGCAGCACATGGGACCGAGACACCTGTAGAAGTAGATTCAAGCTGTTTGAAGTAGCTCTGAACTTGCCTCAGGAGCCAGGTTACAAGGGAAGCCTTCAGCTGTGGTCCAGGAGCTCTTGCTCCTTGCACAGGGCCAGAGGTCTGAAAGCAGACTTCAGAGAGCCCCCTCCACACACATGGCTCTCCTTATAGCAACTTGCAATCGCCACCCACCGCTCACCACCTCTACCCAAGGCCTCACCACAGACTGGCTGATGCGTAGTGGCTGGAGATGCGGTACTGCCTGTGCACGTTGCAGGGGCTGTGTGTGGTGAACTTCTCCGCCACGTAGAGGATGGGGCTGGGCAGCCCCTTCTCCAGGCCTTCGCTGTAGCTGTGGTCGTAGTCTGCATCGAAGCTCCAGGCAAAGTGCTCGTTGTAGTTGATGGTCTCGTTGACCTGATTCACTGGGTTTCCTGCCAGAGGAAGAGGACTAAGGTCCTGCTGCGTCCCAATAGAATGGGCACTGACAGCCAGGAGCGTCTTGACGACAAGAGGCTGTCCAGAAGCCTCCAGTAAAAACAAGGCCATCGAAAAAGCTCTTGGAGACCCCCTATAGCCATGGTTTCTGCAGAGCTGGGGCTGAAGAGAAAGGGACATGGCACTCACCCACCAGTGTGATGTTCACCCCTGCCAGGCCGACGTGCAGCCCGATGTCCGCGTTCACCACGGCGAGGCTGAAGGATTTGTAGGAGGTGTTGGCTGTCACCCAGCCGCTCTCCCAGTCCCCCGTGAACTGGACAACTGCCAGAGAAAGTTTGATTAGGGTTAAAGAGGGGTTGCTCCAGGGCTTTACTGAGCTCAGGGTGGACCCAGGGCAAGCACATTCCCACTGCGACACCGCCAGGGAATGTAAGAAGGGCAGGAGAGATGACTCAGCCACAAAGACGTGCCACAACCAGCCCCACGCCCTGGCACAGCTCTTCTCCTCCTCTTGCTCAGCATCCACCCCCTTGGTCCCACAGGCGGGGAGCTCCGATCCCCACAGCCTGAATCCATTCCGGCCATCCTCTTTGGCGCTTCCCCATGCGCTCCCCACCATGGCAAGCACCGCGGCCCCGGGGGATCAGGCTCAGAAATGAGCCCATTCCTCAGCTCCAGCAGCAGGGTGAGTTTCATTGCCATTATTAAGCTCCCTGTTAAGCAGCTGATCAGAGTGTTAGTGAATAATAAAAATTCACTGGATTTTTTGTCAAATAGAAATGGTGGAGCAGGATGGTCAGTGGGAGAGAAGGAAGAATTGAAATCCTTTCTGCTATATGTTTTTATGAAAAAAAAAGTTTTCTGAAACACTTTCACTTTGTGATGGACTCAATTTTCTGGCAATTATGTGAGCTGAAATTAAAGGTGAGGACTGATCCTCAGGCTGAACAAGACCTTTCAAATCTGCCTGAATGCAAGCTGGGTCAACTTGTGAGAGCACTGATCCGGCAGCAGCTTCACGGGGACATTTCCTGGCTGCAACACTGTGTGCCCTTCTGCCTCTGGACAGAAATCCTGACGCTGGCTTTAAAACAATCAATTCCTCTTGCGTATCCAAGCAGCACTTGGCTGCATCCTTGTCCAGAGAGCAGTGCTGGATGGTTCTCCAGGGCTGAGCAAGGGCTGAACTGGCTCAGGCTGTGGAGCAAGCTGCTGTCCCCACCCCTCCATCAGCTGCAGCCTGGCACTTCTGGTAGCATCACCCAGTGCCTGGATATTTCTGAGCAGAGGGTGACCACTGCAGTCAGACCAGGCCCTGCAAGCCATGCGTCAGGCAGCAGAGTGCTATGGCCAGTCACACTCTGGCTATGTACTTCTAACCTCGAGTTGACCTAGGGCTCGTCATTTAGGTTGCGCCTCACCATCTTACTCCAAGTGGCTTTTTGTTTGTTATCTGTCCTGGCCTTTAAAACCTTTCCTTGGAGGGCTCCTGGAGAGTTTCCTTGACTTAGGGTCAGGACTGGTTGCTCTCCCTGCCCATCATCTTCCCTCCTCTCCCTGCAGCTGCTACTCATACACCCTGCAGCTCTGTCCAAATTTGAGATGCCCACAGTCTGGACCTTGCTGTTTCCAAGTATTAGTCCCATTAATTTCAGAAGATTTCCTGCTCTCTGCCCAATCAAATTCTCTCCTTCATCTCCCGCCTTGGAAAGTCTCTACCCCCTACTTCCATGCTGACTATATTTTGTTTTGTCTTACTCTCTCTCCATCACTGCAAGGCTCTAAATTTGTCTGGCTGCTGTCCAAGCTCCTTATCCATGCTCCCTTGGCATTGGGCTGTGCAGCTGGAGAAACGTGGGGCTCCTCAGTGCCATCAGAACAGGCAAATACTCAGAAGTGCACATGGGCACGTCAAGTGCTCGCAGCCCTTGTGTTGGGATCAGTATCGGGGTCAACCTTGTTTAATATCTTCATTAGTGACCTGGGTGAGGGAACTGAGTGTACCCTCAGTAAGTTTGCAGATGACACCAAGCTGGGAGAAATTGTAGATCTGCCTAGGTGCAGGCAGGCCCTACAGAGGGATCTGGACAGGCTGCATTGATGGGCTGAGGCCAATGGAATGAGCTACAAGACCAAAGGTCGGGTCCTGTGTTCGGCCATAACGACCCCAGGCATTGCTACAGGCTTGGGGCAAAGTGACTGGCAAGCCGTGCAGAGGAAAGGATCTGAGGCTGTTGTTTGACCCTCAGCTGAACATGAGCCAGCAGTGTGCCCAGGTGGCCAAGAAGGTCAACAGCATTCTGGCTTGTGTCAGAAATAGTGCAGCCAGCAGGAGCAGGAAGGTAATCATCCCCCTATAGCCAGCACTGGTGAGGCTGCACCTCCAGTGCTGTGCTCAGTGTTGGGACCCTCAACCCCAGAGTTGTGAAGGCTTTGGAGCACAAGAGTTATGGGGAGCAGCTGAGGGAGCTGGGATGGCTCAGGGGAGACCATATCGCTCCCCACAACTCCCTGAAAGGAGGTTGTGGTGAAGTGTTGGTCAGCCTCTTCTCCCAGGTAACAGTGATGGAATGAGAGCTGATGGCCTCACATTGCACCAGGGGAGGTTCAGGTTGGATATTGGGAAAAATTTCTTCTCTGAAAGAGTGGTACTGCACTGAACATGCTGTCCAGGGAGGCGGTGGAGTCACCATCCCTGGAAGTGTTCAGGAACCATGAAGATGTGACATGGTTAGAGGGCATGGTGGGGATGGGTTGATGGTTGGACTAGATGAGCCTAGTGATTTTTCCAACCATAATGATTTTATGATAATATGGTTCAAATGATAAGGGAGCCCACCTGAGAGCTGCATTGCTGTTTTGCATAGCAGGGGTAGGGGAACCAGCTCCTGCCAAGCCATCACTCATACTGGACCCAGACCCTGCCCCAGGGCCAAATCTTACTCTCAGAATTGCCCTTGGAGGGGCTGCAGCACTTACCAACAATCACTACTCCCACCATCAAGCTGAAGAGAACACGGACCATCCAGTACAGTCTCTGTGTAGAGAGAGATGGGATGTCAGGCACAGAGAACAGCCCCGGGCTTTCCTCCTGCCTCACCCTGAGCCAGCCGGGGTCACCCTGGCATCCAGAACACGGAGAATGGATGCTTATCCCTGGGAGAAGGATCACGCACCGCCCGTCCACGGATGCCCGGGATGATGAGCAGGAAGGTGGAAGCCAGCGTCAGGAAGACGATAACCACAATGATGGTGCTGACATCGAACACAAAGCTCTTCCTCTGCTGCGGGTAGAAGGGGTAGACGCCATCAAAGAGAGTCATTCTGCACCTCCAGGAGATGGGGAGAGAGGTGGTCGCAGCACAGGCCCAGGCTGCCTCGTTGGCTTCTTCAGTCTGTCGTCACCAGTTCCAGCTCAGCTCCAGAAGCACCAGCTGCAGAAGGGTGGCCTCAATTCCTTCTTCCGGAGGGACAAGGAAATGTGACACTGCGAGGAAATAAGCCCAGTGAAATACTGCCTGGCAGAGGAGCACCCAAAGCCCTCAGCGGCGGAGAGGAGGTGCCTGGCTCAGCGCTTAGCCAGCCCAAGGGGTTTGTGGCAGTGTGAGGAGCCACAACTGCTGTCTGTGGGGAGCAGCCCTAGCCCAGAAACCTGCTGAGCAGCTTCTCCCCAGGCAGAGCTGGGTCTTTCCCTCCAGCTGATGCAGCCAGGACGTTCAGTTTTGCTATGTGCCCTTCCAGGAAGCCTGCAAGCCAGCAGGCACCGCTCCTCTGCGCTGGCATGTGCAGCCTTCCTCCAAAATGACAAGGATTCACAGAGAATGTTGACTTCACAGAAGCAGAATTATCCCAGCACCAAACACCAAGCAGAGCAAACCACCACCTCCGTTTCCACCCCCTCTCCTCAGAGGCTTTTCCCAGGAACTGCTAAGTACGCTCCAGGGCTATGGGTCCAAGAACACAAGGCTCTGGAGCATGTAAGCTTCAGGAACCTCAGGGTGTAGCAGACTGAGCTACAAGAGACCAAGAGCAGAGGATCTGTGCGATTCCCATTGATTACTTTCGACTCCCATTAACGCTTCAGTCCTAGCAATTACAGAACTTCCCCCATTTCTGGATTAGATCTTTTCTACCAAAACCGATTACATGCTTCGTCCCTTCATTTCCCTTATTTAATATCATCTCTGTATGTAACTATCCCGGGAAGTCTTCAGAAGTCAGGGAATGCCAGAGCAAACATGACTCATGATCAAATATAATTTCATCCCATCCTTGCATGGGAGAGTTGATTTTTTTCTTATTTTCTGAAAACAATAATTATCACATTTTTAGGTAAGATCCAACTCAAAGCAATTCAGCCACTGAAGTGTGAGTCTCAAATCCCCAGAAGTGGAAGGAAATTACAGTAAAGATCTTAAATCAATTTCTTGGGGGCAGCTGAATTCACTTCTTAATCCATAAAAGCAACACTTTGTTTCCTCTCTGTCAAGAAACAGAGACCATTACAGCAAGCAATTTAACAGACACTTGGTTTTGCAGGGAGATTGCCTGCCTCATGACCGCTCCAGCTCTCATTCGGACGCTCAGTTCCAGCATAACAGAGCCATCAAGCACACTTATAAAGCTCAGCTTGCGTTGTTTCGCTGTAACTATTCCAACATATTTCCCTGGACAGCTAAGCACAGAGATGGCCAGCCTTGCAGCACCATTGCACTAGGATTACCTGACAAGGAGGAGCTGTAACTGAGTTCCAATATTAGGTTCAAGTCCAGTCGCAGGGTTCCAGCAAAGTGCCCACAGACGGTCCAAGAGGCTGTAAGAGCAGGAATAAACAACTCATTTAGACTTATTTAGTCAAGTCTTGATTGCTTGAATGTCACTCTCCCCACTGTCTTTGACCTGACCCCAAAAGGTGTCTGGAGGAAAGGAATGCTTTCCCTGACCGCATCCACCAAAACGCAACCCTTTGCAAATTAAAATGATCAGACTACAAGCAGCAAGTAAGAACTAAAACTCCAGTGACATGAAAAATGTTTCCATTTTAATCCATTTTTAACTTTCAAGCAGTATCAAAGGATTCCTGCATTTCCTCTACGCTTGTAAGAGTAGTTTTTGGGGGAGTTCCCAGGGAAACAGTGCTTTCTATTGCTGCCAGCCCAACCTCAATTCCTGCTTGAATCCCTGCACAGGAGACCAATTCCTTGACATTTTCACAGCTTGAAAGTGGAAAACTGGGACCTGCAGCTCAGGGCAGAAGAAACAGAAGCTGCTGCACTTTGGAAAGCATCCTCCAATGCAGAAGCACGCATGCAGCCCCAGAGCCCCCATCATTTCCTCTGTCCGTGTACAGAGACAAGAAGTCAAAAGACGTCCTCAAGGAAGAGTTCAGTCATTCAGAAGAAATAGATATTTAGAAAACACGTTTATCTGTTTTTAAAATATTCTGTACTGGCAAGGGAGAAGCGCTAGGGAGGCAGGATGTTGAAACCTTAGTACTTTCCAGGGACAGAAATCACATTTTCCTGCCATAGAACGTGTCAGGCTGGAAGTCCAGCCCAAACCTCGCGGCAGTCAGCAGCAATCCTAGATCGGGCTGCTGAGGGCTGCAAATCGGTATTTCCCACTAAAACTTCCGAGGGCCATCCCTCACCCTCGGACACCGAGCAATTAGCGCTGCAGCTCGGGGGTGCAGACATTCTTTATTTTGCCACCTTCGGAAGAGGGTCAAAACGAGATAAGGAAGAACTGAATTTAGGACGGCGATTCGCCCTTTCCTCCTCACGCTCACCAAGCCGGGACCCACACAGCCGCGCGGGGAGCGCCGGCTCCTCGGAGCTCGAGAAGGGCCGGGGCCGCACCGGGGCTCCCCGGCGGGCAGCGGGGCTCCCCGGCGGGCAGCGGGGCGGGGCGGGGCGGCGCGGCGGTGGCTTTCCAGCAACCTACCTGCTGGCGGCGGCGGCGGCTCCCGGCAGGCACCGGCCCGCGCCCCGCTCTTATAGGCGGCGGCGGGCGCCGAGCCCCATGTAAATGCCGGCACGGCCCGCCCCGCAGCACTGCCCTCCGCACCGCCGGGCGGGTGAGTGCCGCGCTCCTGTCGTCCCCTGCGCGGGGGGCCGGGGGGTGCTGGTGGCCTGCGCGGAGGGCTGCGGATCGGTTCTACGCGTGACGCGCCTGCGTGGGGGCTGCGGTGGTGGCGGAGCCGGGGAGGAACACGCGTGTGCGGTGCGGGGATCGGAGCTCTGCTGATCCGTGAGCCGGGATCCGCCTGTCCCCTCTGCACGGGGGGAGCCGAGGCTTGCGGCTGCCTGCGGGGTGTGGCGGGGTCAAGGGGTTGTGCTGCTCCTGTCTCTTCTTGCGTTGAGGGCGCTGCGTGATGGGGACTGTGCGTGTCCCCGCTTGTGTGGTGTATGGGAAGGGTTGGGCCACACGTTCTGTGCCGACTTGATGGACAGGGTGGGATGGGGCCGTGGGTCCCCACCTCCTTGAACTCCAGGAACATCCTTTCCTTCTTGGGGAATGGTGAGGTGGGGCTGCGTGGCCCTTTCCATATGGGAGAACCGAGGGGTTAGGGCTACTGCCCTGTTCTGCTTGGAGCACTCACCTGCATGGGGAGGTTGGGACTGCTCGTGTCCCTGCCTGCATGGAGGACTTGGGATGGCAGGGTCACGGGGGTCCCTGTCTACGTGAGGGTAGAGTGGGATGAGGTCAGACACGTCTCCCTCCTGCGTGGTGCAGTGGAGCCACGCGTATCCCCAAACGTGAGGCTTTGCAGCCACAGGACGTGGAGTTTGGGTTGCACGTGTCCGTATGTTGTGTGAGCACAGGGCAGTAGGTGGGCAGGTAGGAACCCCAAGGGATTTATGTCCCACCTGAGGGGGGAATGTCTCATGTGCACTGTGTTGGCACGGGGCATCTGGTCCCAAGAGTGTTCCCAGGTGGGACCAATCCCTGTGTGAATGTCATCCACAATGTGTTCCCAGCTTTGTTGTTTTCTGGATAACATGCAAGGCTGGCGAGATGCAGCCTGATCCCAAACCCCAGTGCTGGCTGGCTAGCTGGGAAAGCGTCAGTCCCTCAGTCTGTCCCACCCGCACAGGAGGAAAACCAGAAAAGGATCTGTGACTAACTGGGACCATAGAGGTCAAGGCTCCAGGCTTCACAGGTGCCTTGAGTTTGCTCTTCTTTACCTACATGGTAACACTTTGCCCTGCCACAGGGCTGCCACTTCTCCAAGATGCTGACGGGGCTCACAGCCTTGGCTCTGGAAAGGGCTCTGGGGATGTTTAGGGGACGAATATCTGACTCTGGGGGAGCCAAATCTGCTGAGATCAGGTGGAGCTGGATTCCTAGCTGTGGGGGGAAGCCACGTGGTTGTGCTATCTGCATCGGGGTTTCAACATTCTCAGAGGGATGTAAAAGTTCAGTTTTAGGCCACAGGTTTTCTGTCTGATGGGAAAAGACGGGACTGAGGAAGCTGCTCTTTGCTTCCACTAGGTACAGATGGAGGAAGTGGTTTTCCCAAGGTGGCTCAGGGAATCTGTGGAACAGCAAAGCCCGGAGGGCTCATCAGACCTTAAAAACTTTCTGGTACATTTTACAAGTCTTTGGAACCAAACCTGGAAATCTTCCAATCAACAAGATGCTCCATGGGCTTCCAAGGCTGATCTCAATTTCGTTACGTCAGGGAAACCACTGAGGAGTTTGGGAGGCTTGGAGGCACATGTGAAAAGAGGAGTCTTTTTCTGGAGAAGCCAGAGAACTGATTCTCAACTCATGGAGACCATACCAAGAAAGAGTGGGGAAAGGAGTTGATGAGGACAGCTGAGTACTGCTCTTGGGAGATCCATCTTCTTTGGACGTGGGGTCCCAAGCCTAGATGCGCGTCTTGCCCTTCTTGAGGATATCCTGTAAGGATTGATATCTCTCATCCTTGCCTTTGAAGGAGTTCCCAGCAACGGCTGGAGAAAGTCTGACAGATGGGAGATGTGTCAGTGCCTCCCATGCCCACACAGCCCAAGTTCTGCCATTGAGAAGTGCTCTTGGGAAAGAGAGATTGCGCTTGAGGAGCGGTTGGGAAACGCACTGCAGATATGATAATAATTCACAGGAAAGCGTAGAGGTAAAGGAAAGGCATGAAAGGGAAGTTTCACACTGTTGGAAAACAGTGCGTGGTCCAGGATCCTATCGACCAACTACTGCTTGGAGCAAGGCAGCCACACTGGTTGTGTCACGCTGGCTTGACTCGGTGTGCCCAGGTCTCGAAGATCTCCCTACAGTCTGGGATGGACTGGGCAATAAGAGATGAGAAGCGCATGAGAACTAGCTTGTGTCTTGTCTGAATCAAGAGTAATTCCCTTAGCTGACAAAATGGGAGATGTGCTCAGTGACAGAAGGGATTCTCAAAATTACTTTCTGCTGACGCCTGGTGAGAACAAGAAAGGGTGAGGGGCACAGGTGCTACGCTGTGCCCACAGAGCTGTGCTTTGGGTTGTGGCTTCATGCCACACATTCTGACATTGGTAAGTTTTCACCTGAAGGTGAAACCCTCAGCTGTTGGTACATTGTGGGTGAGCAGGAGAGAAATCCAGCAGGAGACCAGCCACGTGGTGATGGTGAATGGGCTCTGCCACTGCTGGCTCTCCAGAAATCTCTGATGGAAGTGCGTTCATCCAGGTTCCTGTGCTGCGTTCACGACCTGGCTATAGGTATCCAGCTTCACAAGTGCAACTAACTGTGACCAGAGATGGTAAATCTCAGCTCACTTCATTAGGCGCTTACTGACATAGGCATTATAAATGTGCCACTGATGATAATCAGTGAAAAACCCCCGCTGCAATTAGCAGAAAGTAAAAAATAAAACCCACAGAACTGCTGACAGTGTGTCAGCCTTCCTGAAACCAATGTTTCTCAAGGCTTGCTTCAAACAATTGGGGAAAAAAATAGCCAAACCAAACAAAACCACAGCAACCCCTTCTCTGCCCCTTGTTTCCCCCCCCCAAAAAAAAAAAAAACAAGGTAAAAGGGACTTGCTGAATTGTTACGGTGCAGTGTAGGAATATCTGGGAGATCTGTGTACCCCCATATTTCTTGGTAATGCAGCTCATCCAAAATGATGTTAGCATTTCGATACTCACCCACAATGCTGTTAGTCACCCATAATGCTGGAACAAGTGGGCAAAGACCATATTTAGTGGAAAACCCTATTTTGGAGTCATATCCAAGTTTGGTATTCCTGTGCATGGAAAGCCAGTGGCAGCATTATATCATTTGTGATTTAAAACAAATATAACCTATGCTGTTTATGGCTGGGAATCCCTCTGTTCAGTCAGGTGTTGGCTGAGGATTTGAAGGTTCACGTCCCATTGATGACATTTGCTCTGCATTCAGGGTCTTTGCGTAAAGTGACATGGTACGGCATCACAAGAAAGACTGGTTCCAAGGAGGTCATCAAGCATTTGCAAGGACATAAACTGAGAAGTGACAGAGAGATCTTTAAATGCAAATTTAGCACATTTGGGGGCATCTGCCTGCATGCTGTGGATGTTCCCCTTGTGTCCAATGCTCGGTTTTGTTTGGATAGGACAATGTGAGTGCAGAGAAGCGACTGGTTTAAATGTTTCTGTAAGGACGAGCTTATTCCTATTAACTGAGTTGGCAGAGCTTAAGGTCTTTGTGCTGCAGATGATGAATGGTGAACCTACAGTTGGGGCTACCTGGTTCTGCTTCAGCAGAAGGGCCGTGTCAGGCCAGGAGGTATCTCCTGACAGAGCTTGGCCAGTGATGGGCTCCCGTACGGACCCCATTTCCTTCCCACAGCCTGAAGTCTGTACTCAAATCCTGCTGACGGATGGCAGCAGTAGACACCACAAGAGGGAGCTGACAGTATGGTCTGTAGATCATAGGATCGCAGAATTTTGGATAAGACCTCTAAGGCAATCAAGTCCATCCATTAATTCAGCACTGCCGAGTCTGCCACTAAACCTCGTTCCTGAGCACGATGTCTGCGCACCTTTTAAATACTTCCGAGGACGGTGCCTCCTAGGGCAGCCAGCTCCAGCTCATTCCTCATCCTTTCTAGTTGCAGATTGCTTCTTCCAAGGACCCAGGGGCAAATGCAGCACACAGAGATGACATCGTGTCTGATGGTGCTTCTACTGATGTCGTGGACCTTGGGTGGTAAGAGCAGTTTCTGGGAAAGGCGTCCAAGGGTAGAGCCTGGATCCAGCGGAGTTTCATGGGGTAGTTTATCAGAGGCAAGATGATTCATTTTGTGAGGAGATAAGAAAATGGAGCAAGGTCCTGAGTCTGTGGAGTCCGCAGTCTTGAAGACTCCTCTATTGCTCTGAGTGCACAGCTTGTAACCAGGAAATGGAGCTTCTTCCTAGGGTGATGAACATTAACAGAGGTAAAACAAGGTGCATGCTTATTGGAATAGGCGGATTGTTAATACACAGTGCAAAGAGGAGAGCATAACTCCAGGTGGTGAGAAGGAAGGGAGGACTTTTGTCACAGAGAGAAGAAAATGAAAATCATTGAGAGCAGACTGGTGGGAGCCAGAAATCATATGCATTGATTTAGAAACATCAGGATCCCAAGCATTAATTTCTACTTTACACATAGATTACTCCTCAAAAGAGGGCAGAACTCCTCAAAATACCTGTTTGTACAGAAGGTTTCAGACAGATCGTGGGGAAAACAGAACAGCGTAATATGATTTTATAGTGGAAACGCTCTTTCCATGCATTATTTTGCTGCTCACCACATGGGTTTGTTTCTTCCAGGAGCCCAGAAGAACATCAGCTGGGAGGTGCAGCGCTATGATGGCTGGTACAACAACCTGCAGCACCACAGCCGCGGCTCCGTGGGTGCGTGTCAGGGCTGGGATGGCAGTGGAGGGTGGGGGCAGGTGATGCTTCGACAAGGGGACTGAGAGAGAAAGCCTTTCCCAGTCGAGCCTGAGCCCAGGTAGATCAGTAGATGCACCTGGCAGCCACGCGGAGCTGGATCAGGGCAGAGCGGAGCTGTGCAGCGTGGGGCTGTTCAGAATGTCTGAGGCTGGGGGACACGGCTGTTCGCAGCTGATGATCAGGGATCCCAGGGCTGGGAAAAAGACATCTTTGGAGACAGACCTGTAGAAAGTTAGCCCAAAGAGAAACCAGCAAATTCAGGATTTCTCCCACGTTTAGGATTCTCCAGCAAATGAATACCACCATGCTGGTGGAGGGCCTTTTGAAACTAACATCAGGTGCAAAGTCAGGGTGCTTCTCATCTCATCCTTCGTCTCTGTGCCCCTCTGGCTGTTCCCTCCTGCTTCCCGCAGTGCGAGCAGTCCCGTACTTACAACACAGGATTGCACAGTCAATGCAGGCAGCTTGTTATCACTCCAGTTACCACATGCAGCACACCACTGGGCTCCCAATAAAGCAAAGGCATTGCAGAGGGAGAAGGGAAGGACAACAGGAAGGGAACATGCCCACACAGGATCCCTCTTCATTTTATAAGGACTGATCCCAGTGTTGCAAGCAATGCTGGGAGTCGGCCTTGGTACCAAAAGTGCCTGCGTCCTCCCATCTCTTTGTTCTTGTGCCTCCACGCTGTGGCTGTTCCCTGCTGCTGGGTGCCGTTGGACCCACGCTCTGGTGTCACAGGTTCCCGGTTGCTGCGTCTCCTGCCAGCCAACTACGCAGACGGTGTCTACCAGGCCCTGCAGGAGCCCCATGTACCCAACGCTCGCCAACTCAGCAACGCAGTGGCACGGGGACCTTCTGGGCTGCCCTCCCAGAGGAACACAACTGTGCTGGCTGTCTTCTTCGGTAAGAGCTGGAAACTGCCAAGGGGGGGAAGACATTTGTTTTTCATGCCCCTTGATGGCACATCAAAGCTCTCCTCACACCCACCGCTTCAGAGCGAGCCCACATCCTAAAGATAGAACTTTCCTTATTGTCCTACCGGAATGCTGTCCATCTGTCATATGAGCTAGGCATGAATTTTTGGTGACCTTTGACAAATACTGATATTTGTCACTTAGAAACTTCCTCATTTGTTTTAGCAGTAGAGTTATCTGATGGTAGAACAACTGACAGAGCTGATAAGAGCTGCGTGGTGAGTGGTTGCTGGGCAGAAGTGCTACAAGCACTTCAGAGCAGTTTCTTTTGTTGCTCCAGATGGGTCTGGAGTCCCTGGGAGCTGCTGGCTCACTGAGGAAGCAGGCTGAACTTGTCAAAGAAATGGAGACAAATTAGTTTCATGCAGCTCAAGGTTCTCACAGGTCTCCAGATGGCTTAATGAGGGTGCTCAGTGCTGAGATGAGCCGTTGGAGGGGTAGACGTTGGTGTGGTACCATTCAGCTTCTCTCTGGAGCCAGATTTTCCCATCCCACTAGAACTCAAACAGGCCAGGAGTCACTGAGCTCAACCTCAGCAGCAACTATTGGTCTTGAAGGCCATCAGCAAGGGGGAGTTCAGGGAAGTAATGGCTGAGCCCCGCTCCAGGTAAAATAGTGGCCTGCAGATGGTCTTTGAACTGCTGTCTGAGTTTCTCCACCCTGGTCCCCGAATACCCTTTCCTCGCTCATGAGGTCCAACCAGGAGCGCCTGGAGCATCATCTATTCCAGGTGCTGGTCACAGTCATCCCAACGACTGCCCATGCTTGGCTCTGTGGCAGGTTTCCACGTGCTCTCAGACATCCTGGGGACAGAGAAACCTGGCTGTCCTGCTGAGTTCCTGAACATCCACATCCCGGAGGGGGACCCCATGTTTGACCCTGCAGGCACTGGAGATGTTGTCCTGCCCTTCCAGCGTATCCACTGGGCACTGGAGACAGGGCAGAGCCCCAATAGCCCCCGAGAACAGGTAGGAGATTGCATTTCCTTTACTTTCAGCTAAATTCATCTTCATCTGGAGTTCAGGTTTATGGCATTTCCAAAGAAAAGTGCAGCACTTTTTCAGGTGCCTGCAGTAACAAAGTGCAAATGAACCCAAAGCACAGCATGCAAGGTACTGGTTTTCATGAAGCAACTGGTTGCTCAAGATTAGTGATGTTTTTGGCCAGAAGAAAACTTGGT
The DNA here is from genome assembly GCF_019232065.1 of Centrocercus urophasianus. Lineage (NCBI taxonomy): Eukaryota > Metazoa > Chordata > Aves > Galliformes > Phasianidae > Centrocercus > Centrocercus urophasianus. The sequence goes on along the minus strand of NW_024884789.1, from coordinate 18,873,831 downwards.
TACTCTAGATCCGCCTAATTTTAATGCGCATTTGAGTGTCTTGTATGCTTTAAAGAGAGCAGAAGAGAAAGTGCAAAGGAGAAATTTTCAGTCTTCCTTGGCTGTTGGAGTTTTTATTGCATCAAAATTAGCATAGATAAGCCTTGCTGGTATTGGAGAAGAGCAGTCTCTGGCTGATGAAATAAATACAACCAGAACCTTTTAATGAGATCAAAGAGTTTCAGTACCAGATTTCTACACTCAGTCCACTCTAGGTGATCAGTAATTAAGACATGTAATTTAGGCAACTCTTTAATAATGTGTCACAAAAATGAGCTGGTTCTGTCATAAGGCTGCAAAGCTTCTGGATTTCCACAGAAGTCTCCATGTTCTGCAGCGCTGGATGCATTCCAAAGTCAATGTGCTGTGGGTTTATTTTTTTTTTCATTCTGGAGTATTTCCCAACCAAAATTGCTGAAGCAAAACCGCCCTGCCCTAAACCTTTCACATGACAAAGCATGATGAGACCAGATCAGCAGGTCAAGTTTTCAGCAGTTTCAAGCCTCAGAAGAATGAAAACTCCAGCATGCTTTCAAAAGATAAAGCATTCCTGCAGGAATTAGTCCATCAGATTGCATGGGGATTGGCTGTGATTGTATTTGCACCCTGGTAATTCTTGCTAAAACAGGGGATGGGATGGCTTGTAAGATCAGACAGGTCAGGATGCGACTTTTCAGATGTCTTGCACCTTTTGACACCCATTGTGCTCACCCTAGACCAACGAGGTGACAGGCTGGCTGGATGGCAGTTCCATCTATGGCCCTTCGCATTCCTGGAGTGATGCCCTGCGGACCTTCTCAAAGGGACAGCTGGCAGCAGGACCTGGAGGGCACGTCCCCAGGGAGACAGATGGGAAGGTCCCCATGTGGAAAGCTCTGGATCCATCCACCGGACAGGGCGGCCCTCGTGGGATCTATGGTAAGGGGCAATCTGCAGCTTCCGTAGTGGTTGTCTCATGGCCACCCCAGCTGTGGGAGACAAGGTAGCATCCTGGTCTGAGGGAGAGGAAGATGTGCTGTGAACTGAAGGTACTGTGTCCCCAGAAGGCACTGGGTCATTTCCCAGAAGCTGGCAGGTACTCATGCCTCAGATTCGAGGCAATCTCCTGTTGGGAAAGGGGATACAGACAATAAGAACCGGCTCAGCTTGCTTTGAATTCCTTACTTGCCCGACCCCTGCTCTGTGCTTTGGGCCTGTGCTGCCCGTTTGCTCACATCCACAGTGAGAAACAGTGAGGAGAAAAGAGCAGGGGGCAAGAGAGGCTGGGGTTCAACCAATGGGGCTGGGGACTTAACCACAGACATGCCAAGCTCGTGGGTCAGAGGAGGAAGGGAAGGCATGGGTGCCTCCATCCCCCTCTGATGTCTCTGGTGGCTCTTGCAGACCTGGGGAATGCCTGGGGGAATGAGAACCGCTTCCTGCAGGCCATAAGCATCGCTTGGTTTCGATACCACAACTACCTGGCTGCAGAGCTGGCCAAGGATCACCCTAGCTGGTCTGATGAGGATATCTTCCAGCACGCTCGCAAGAGGGTCATTGCCACCTTCCAGGTGAGGGACGGGACCTTGTGGTCCCCAGTGTTCTCCCTGATCTTGTCCCTGACCTGGCTCCCTGTGCCACAGAGCATTGTGCTGTACGAGTGGCTGCCGGCCCTGCTGGGGACACCCGTTCAAACATACGCAGGTGAGAGTCACAATGGGCAATGGGGGGAGGGCCTCCTTTTCCCCCATCCTGGGTGCTGGATCCAGCCATTACTGCCTCCCTGCAGGTTACCAGCAGCACCTGGACCCCAGCCTCTCACCAGAGTTTGTGGCAGTAGCAAGGATGTTCCTTGCCACCATGGTGCCACCAGGTGTCTACAAGAGGTAGGAGGAGCATGATGCCCAGAAAGGGGACACCCAATCTTGAGACATGGCTGGGGATAATCCCTGCTTGGCCCCAGCCTGGGGACATCCCTGGCCAGGGACTAAGTGCCCAGCCCTTCTCTGATGTCTTAGGGACCCCAGCTGCCATTTACGAAATGTGTCCAGCTCCAGTGATCCATTCCCAGCAGTGCGGCTCTGCAACAGCTACTGGAGCAGAAAGGTATGGAGAAGGATTCCAAGCATGTGGTAGAAGTTCTGTTTCCCCGTGGACTGTCTTTTCCTTGGGAGGAGTCGTTTCCCACATAGGGAAGGGACCCACTGTACCTTCAGCTGATGAGGTCGGGGATGTGAGGACAATCTGTTCTGGGCAGAGTCAAAGCAATCTGCAGAGCAGTTACTGCTGTGGGACTGTTGGACTGGAGCTGCTCTGCCTTTTACCCCTTCTTTGGGGTCATTTTCTAGCTTGATCCATATTGGATCCTGTTCAGCTCTGGTGGTGGCGGCAGGATCACTTTCATGCTAACAGCTTCTGGTCTTGTGCCCCAAGGCTCCGCAGGAGGACACGTGTGCCATGACCAGAAAAATCCACTGGTTGCTTGGGTTGGTGGTGCACTTACCCTGCCTGGGCTTCATTCAGCGCTTTATATTATGGAGGACTGAACAGGGGGTGAAAGGATAATTGGGCACAGAGTAAGCAAGGAGAGTGAGATCCTCCTCATCCAGACATACCAGATGCCTTCTTTAGGCTCAGCAGGCTCAGACCTCGAGGTTGAGGTGACACAGAGGAGATGAACCTGGAAGACCCATAGGTCCTCTTTGTCCTTTGGGTGCTGGGTTCAGGGCGCTGGGGCCTCCTTACATCCTTCAGTCTGTGAGGAACCACCTCATCTTCCCTCAGAGCACTGGGATGCAGCAGGAAGATGTGGATGATCTCCTGCTGGGGATGAGCTCGCAGATTGCGGAACGGGAAGACAGCATCGTGGTGGAAGATCTCCAAGGTCGGCACTCAGAGCACATCCAGCCCCATGCAGGGCATACTGATTACAGCCCTGGGGCTTTCATCACAAGAGCGTGGCACCGGTCCCCGTGTTCAGCATGGCCTGTGGCAGAGAGACGAGGCCTGCCAGGCACCCAGGGCTGTTGAGGTTGCCATGTTAGCTCTGCCATAGCATCTCAGTGATTTGATTCCACCTCTAGATTACTGGTATGGACCTCTGAAGTACTCCCGCACCGACTACGTGGCCAGCTGGCTGCAGCGCGGCCGGGACCTCGGTCTGCCCACCTACAACCAGGCTCGGGAGCGATTCGGGTTGGAGCCTCTGCAGGACTGGGCAAACTTTCCCCCACACTCTCAGCAAAAGGTACTGGGAAGCTGGTTTGGGTGCAGAAAGCATGTTGTGTGTTGGAGCACCTCGGGGCCGTCCAAGCAGTGAGTGGCTTCTCCAGCAGTGTGGGGAGGGGGTCGTAGCACCTTGCTGAGCTCCCTCCCAGCCCATGGGCACGGGAAGTCGGGGAAATCCACATTCCTTGCTCCTCCTGGGGCTCACTAGGATTTTCTGCCCAGGTCCTGGAGGTTGCTGCCCTGTACGCTAACGACACGGCCCGGCTGGAGCTGCTCCCTGGAGGCATGTTGGAAGGTGACAGTCCCCTCTTCAGTGCCATCATCCTGGACCAGTTTGTGCGCCTGCGTGATGGCGATAGGTTCTGGTTTGAGAACACCAAAAATGGGTAAATGCCTCTTCCCCTTCATAACACACAGCAGAGATGGAGAAGCCATCCTCCATCTCCCTTAGCTCATAAAACTGTAGGGAACAAGCCCCGGCTGCTACTGGTCATGTCTGTGGGGTTAAGCAGTGGCACCCCAGGACCACCACTTGGCTCCACATCATTTCACCAGGCTGTTCACGGCGAAGGAGGCCAAGGAGATCCGTAACACCACGTTCCGTGATGTCCTGGCTGCAGTCACCTACTCACAGCAGGCAGAGCTGCAGAGCAATGTGTTTGTCTGGAGTGAGGGTGAGTGCTCCATCCTGCACTGAGCTGGGACACAGGACAGGGATGCAGAACATGTGAAATGCAATGTCTGTTTGTAAACAAGGCCGGCAGGACTAATGTTGAAAGTGGGCTGAAGCCCAGGCACGAGCGCTGCATGACTCCTAAAAGGATTCCCAGGTCCCAAAAATGCTCATGATGCCCTGAAATGTTCTGGGGTTAAGGCTTGGTCTCTGCCTACCCTACATTGTGTCACTCTCCTTACTGACATGTTCTTTATCTCTTTTATATGCATGAGCACACAGGTCAGTACAATAAATGTGAAGGACCTAAAAGCATTTTATCTGGCACACACTCCAGCCCTTGCAAGACGTTTTGGTTCCTCTGACATGCACTTCTTGCAATTGCTCCCTGGGTTGTACAGCCTAGACAAGCAGAGGCTACAAACCTCGGTTTGCAAAGGGTTCTTTCTCAGCCCATCCCATGGGAGAGGTGGTGGTGTTGAGCTCCCCAGAGTACGAGACCAGTTCTGTGCATGGTCTGATGTGATGTGCCAAGGTTCAGCAAAAACAAACCTTGCCCCTCAAGATCGCAAGCATTCCAGTTTTGCATTGCTCCCTGGGTTACTTGGCAATGAGCTCCAAGCAGCATCTCAGCTGGAGGTTCATGGAGATGATGGAGGTTGGAAAGGTAAAAGCCCCGTGACTCTCACAGCCTGTCTTCCCCTATGCAGGAGACCCGTGCCCCCAGCCCCAGCAGCTGACAGCTCAACTCCTGGCCAACTGCACACCCATGACCGTGTTGGATTACTTTGAAGGCAGTGGTGCAGGCTTTGGCATCATCATCTTTGTCCTGTGCTGCTTGCCTTTAGGTTTGCCTCTCCAATTCTTTACCTATCTCCTCTTCTACCAAAGAAAGCACAGGAAAGGAACTTTGTGGTACCTCATGCCTCTCTCTCCCATGTGTCCCCAGTGAGTCTCTTTGTTGCTTGGATCATTGCCATTCTCCGTAAGAGAGATTTCAAGAAGCTGCAGAAGAAGAAGAAGGCCAGCGTGCGGAGGGAGGTGACCGGCGAGGCGTTACATGGTGAAGCAGCATTTCCGATCCTTTGGTGGTGCCTGGTGATGCTGCTGAAGTCAGCACACATTGAGCTCCATGTCTGTATTCTTGCATATCTTGAGCGCTGTGGCTGGGAGATCATTCTTCCCTTTGTATGTTTGGTCTCTCAGCAGATGCGCTGCCAGCAGTTAGGGAATATCATCAAGCCCAAATAAAATGCAAGACTAGAATGAATTTCACAAATTGGATGAGGAAGAGCTTAACTCTGGCACAGTTAAGACTCAGGCACGCTTGCACCATGGCATCAGTGATGGCAGTTATTGCAGCAAAGTCAGGCTATGCGATAGAAAACTTAAGGTGACCTGTAGTGTATTTTCTGTTCCCCATCTGCTATGTGCAGCATTGACGGGAAATAATGAAGGCTTTCCATCCCTTGTTGCAAAGCCAATGCAATCACTCCAGTGAAGGGGTGAAGGAGGTGCTAGGTTGATTAGAAGCACGAGAACATGTTTCTAACTGAATGCTGTGCTATTTCCCATCAGCCATGGAGTGGCACGGTCCCAAGACAGAGAGCTCCCTTGTCCACATCCAGCTCCAAGCTGACAAAGTGCTCAAAGTGCTGGATGGGAGAGGGCTGCTGCTCCGGAGTGTCAACCTTAAAGCCCAGCAAAGGGTGGAGGTGATCCTCTCCAGCAACAAAGGGAACAAAGCTCTGCTGCTAAAGAGCCCCAAGGAGTATGACCTGGTGAGTGCCACGATGCCTGGAGAGAGCCTCCTCTGGGCCCTCCATCATCCTTGCCTACGCACTGCCATTTGGAGCCTCTGCCGCCCACAGCCATTTGTTGGGATCTTCTGCAGGTGCTGTTGTTCAGCGAGGAGGCAGAGAGAAGCAGCTTCCTTGGAAAGCTCCAAGATTACTTGAAAACGAGCTGCCTTGAGCTGCATGTGTCTGAGATGAAGGAGCAAAGCCTGCTGAAACGAGCAGTCACCCAGGAGCAGAGGAAACAAATTCTGGAGACTTTCTTCAGGCACCTGTTTGCTCAGGTATGCAGAAGTGTGGCAGGCTCTGATGCATTGCAGAAAGTATTTCTGTATTGACTGAGCAACGAATGATGCTGCTGTTGGCCTCCATAGCCAGCGGCAAGCCACACACAAGGAAGCTGCCAATAATTTGAGGACCAAGGGACTTTTTCCCTTGTAGAAAACAAAGGAAGTTTGGAGTGGTGACATGAATGTTTAGAGTTGCGAAGAGATGTTTGGATGATGGAACTGTGATTTCCATCATGTGGAGGAGAAGCATGGGGTGTCCCGTGCCAAAGCCAACATCTCTGTGCAAAAGGTTGAGCAGGTGAGCACCAGCCTTCTGTCCCAGAAACGCTCACGAGTTTTCTTTTGTGGGACACAACCTGCAGATGCTGGACATCAACAAGACTGATGCTGGAGAGCTCAACTTTGAGTCTTCACAGAAAGCAAAGGAGTCCCTGACATGTGAGCTGAGCAGGGCTGAGTTTGCCGAGGCCCTTGGGCTCAAAGCCAACTCCATGTTTGTGGACTCCATGTTCTCCCTGGCTGACAAGGATGGCAACGGCTACATCTCCTTCAGGGAGTTCCTGGACATCTTGGTGGTCTTCATGAAAGGTGGGAGCTGGTGGTTGGTGTCTTCACCTGTTGCCTGAAGTCCTGTTTCTGGTCTCGGAGTGAAAAACAAGATCCATCTGACAGGTCAACCTGTAGACACAATTAAAATTCTTTTCGCTTTTGACAGCTCAGCTTGAGTTGTGAGGCAGTGACGATGTAGTGATATTTTCTGTGAGACTGTTCATGAGGGGAGCTATCTTAGAGCAGCAATTTGCTGAACTGTCACCTCCAATATACAACTCTGCTCCATCTCCCTAAACGACCAAGGAAAAAAGGGATTTGCAGGTGGAGGTAGTGAATGCCAGATTCAGTCACTGCAGCTCCCAGAAAAAAATCTTGGCTTGAAAAAGCATGTTCTGGGTTTGCACAATAATGCACAACGAAGAATGCATAGATACCCATTTCTTCACTGCACTCTTGAGAAAGTCAAGCTGGAGTGCAACACAAGGGTCTGAAGATGAGTTCAGTTACCATTCAGACTGAGCAGCAGAGTGATTTTACTCTCCTCAGGGCTGGATGAGACTTCACTGGTGCATGTCCGGACTCTTGAAGACAATGTCTGAAAGCAAGTGTGCTGGTGAAAGCAGGATCTTGCTCTTACTTTCTCTTCTGTGCCACCAGGGTCCTCAGAGGAGAAGTCCAAGTTGATGTTCAGGATGTATGACATTGATGAGAATGGGTTTCTCTCCAAGGAGGAATTTCTGAGGATGCTCAGGTACTTCTCCTCAGCTCAGTAGTGATTTTCATGATGTCTGCAGTTACAGGTGTCTGCACAAGCAGCTCACAGCTTCAGTGCTTCAGTCCCCAAGGAAGCTACATGAGAGCCTGTGGGCTCAACACTCGTAACCAGGAGCCCATTTCTACTGTGAGATTTGACTGGGGCTCTGCCCCATGTTATTGCAAGGACTCAAACTATGGTCTCATCTCTCCTCCTTGCTCCAGGTCCTTCATTGAGATATCCAACAACTGCTTGTCCAGAGAGCAGGCGGAGCAGGTGACAGAGTCCATGTTCCAGGCCTCAGGGTTTCAGGACAGGGATGAGCTGACATGGGAGGACTTCCACTACATGCTACGGGACCATGACAACGAACTTCGTCTCACCCAGCTCTGCATCAGAGGTCAGTGGGGGAGTGGATGAGAGCTCTGGGTCACCTCTGTTGGCCTGGAGGGGATGGGTAGCATCTAATTCATAGCTCCCAAATCTTGTCCCATCCCAAATCAATCTCTCCAACTAACAACCATTGCGTCTCTTACACTGTAAATGGCCATTTTGTTCTTTTGGCTTCTGAAAGGCGTCCCTGAGGTGTTCAAGCAAAACGTACACAACCGTGTCTCCTTCATCAAGAAAGAGCCCAGAGGGTAAGTGCTTTCACTGGTCCTGCTGCCACTTCTGTTTCTGCCACTGGGCACATCCATCCTTCACCTCAGCTTCTCCAGCAAATGCTCCTGAAATGCTTTGCTTTTGGAGTGAATCCATCCACTGTACCAAGCAGCTAGAGTTCATGCAAGCAGGGAGGAGTGGGATGGCTTCTCAGCTGAGTCTGAGATGGAAAGCTTCCATAGGGCAGCAATGGGGAAAATTTTGGAAAGTCCAAACTTGCTGCTGACTGACCTACAAGGACAGCTTCAGTCAGTATGTCTCTCCCTCTTTCTGGCAGAACCACCTCAGACAGGGAGGACCCAAACCAGGGCATGGTGGCCCACTGCATGGATCGAGAAGGGCATGAGCTGAGGAAGAGACCAGGCAGAAAGTGAGTAAGCTCATCCCCTTGTTGGGTTTCTCACATCTCTGTGTAGCACATAGGTCAAGTGATGCTGCTGGGAAGAGTAATGCACTGGGGAGGGGATGCAGGAGCAGATCTGCTGGAGATGCTCAGCCCCAGCAGGCAAACCAAGCCCTTGCTGAGCACCTCCAGTGAGGACAGTGCAGGTCTGGCTGCTTTCCTTCTACTGCCGGGGGTGTGGGAATATCTCTCTGAAAATAAATAAATAAAGAAGTGGACAACTTTGGAGACCATGACAGTGGATTTTGGGCTGTATGCCTCACCCACAGAGAGGAGCACTGCAGTCCCTTGGAACTGTGCTGATTCACACATGGGCTGCCTGCAGGCGTTGCCAGAGAGGCTGCAGTCCTCACTGCTGTGGCAAATACTTCCACGAAGCAGCAGTTAAATGGCTGGTTTTTATGGCCAGGAGTAATATATTTTTCATAATAGCCCGGTTTCCCTTAACAACGTCAAGGACTTTCGCTATTCTGTAATGTTTATGGAGGTTTGAATATAAAAATGCAAATTATCTTTTACAGTCCCTATCTACAGTTTCATTTGTGAGTCACACGACCTGCTGAGCTGCTGCTGTTGTCTTTCAAGTAGACCAACCAGTGACCTGAGGTCACCCACTGACCCCGTGTCCCTTGGGTCACTGCAGCAATGGGTGTGCAGAGTTGGTTGCAGGGACGAAGACCCAAATCTAGGCACTGCAGCACGCTACACAGACCAAGAGGACCCTGTTGATTGTATCTATTGTTCTTGTTCTTCACAAGGGTGAATCAGTACCAGCTGCATCTGTACACTGAAGCACAACGCAAGAAGTACCAGCAGAACAAAGTTCAGCAGAAGATCCAGGAGTTCAAGCGTTTCATTGAAAATTACCGGCGTCACATCGTCTGCGTGGTCCTGTTCTCTGCCATCACCGCCGGCTTGTTTGTAGAGAGAGCATATTGTGAGTGGCCCTGCAGCCCCACGTGCTCCTTTGGAGGAGCTGCCCGTTGCACGGGGCGTGCTGCAAAAGGTCTTTGGGCCATGGCGCTGGTCCTCACGAGGGATAACTGTAGAATTACTGGGGTCAGATGAGACCTGTGGAGGGTCAGAGCAAAGGCAATTTCAAAGCTAAAGGTCTCTTGTCTGGAGGAAGTCTGAGGAGCTCTGAAGTTGGAGATGTCACCACCTCACTGCGTGTGGGCCAATGTTTGTGATCATCTTCCCTGTGTTCTTGTTTTATGTCTAACTTGAATTTCCTTTTGTGAAACTCATGCAGTTGCTTCTCATCCTTTCACTATGCAGCTCTGAAAAAGAATTTGGCTTTGTCTCATCTGTAAAACCCACCAAAAAGTTTCAGATAGCAACAAGGTCCCCCCCCTTCCTACCATCCTCCAGCCTGACCATTTCCTTCACCCTCTCCCCTACATAATGTATCCCAACTCCCACCTGTCCTGGTGGACTTTTCTGGGCTTGCTCTAGTTTGTTGATACCTCTTACATTGAGATGTCCAACTTTGGACATAAGGTACAGATTCAAAATGCCCAACAGAGAGCAAACGCCTCCCTGGAGCTCCAAGGACACCCTGTCACCCAGCAGCAGCATACCAGGGTCTGACACAGCAAATCATGCCTCTGTTATGCAAGCCCATCTGGATGACATTTCCTTGGTTACGAACACAAGTGGCTGTCCCTGTGGAGCAGAAAGGGGCACTGTCTCCATCACTAGGCCCATCGTGACATCCGCTCTGCTTTCTTCCCCTACCAGACTACGCCTTCGCATCCCCCAGCACTGGAATTGCACAGACCACCTTTGTGGGGATCATCATCTCGCGAGGATCGGCTGCCTGCATCTCCTTCCTGTACTCCTACATCCTGCTCACCATGTGCCGCAACCTCATCACCGTCCTGCGGGAGACGTTCCTCAACTGCTACATCCCCTTCGATGCTGCTGTGGATTTCCACCGCTGGATTGCCATGGCAGCCCTGATTTTCTCAGGTAGGTGGGCTGCTGGGGTGTGGGGCAAGAGGATCAGACAACCATGGCGTGGCAGGAGAAGGTGAGAAGCTTGAAGACACCAGAGAAGATGAGGAATCACCACGTCCTTGGTCACATAAGTGAGGCCTGTCACATCTCCATCCACAGCAGTGGTAATACTGTTCTCTCCCTTTTTCTCTCCTTATAGTGCTCCACACTGCAGGTCACATAGTGAACGTCTACATCTTTTCAGTCATGCCTCTTAGTGTGTTGTCCTGCCTCTTTTCCAGTGTCTTTATGAATGATGGGTAGGTGAAATTTAAAGTGCAGTCCAGGGAGACCATCCTGGACATAGAAGGGAATGGAAATGCAAGCCAGGAGTTTGGTTTCTCCCAGGGCTGGCAATGCCACAGGGCAATTTCTTGTCCCTCTAGGTCACAGCTCCCTCAGAAGTATTACTGGTGGTTCTTCCAGACCATTCCAGGTGAGAACACGCAGCAGGGCCCAGCCCCAATGGAGCCCCAATGGGGCAGCCCTCATCGCCTCCCAATCCTTCCTTTCGCAGGCATGACAGGAGTGCTGCTGCTCATCATTCTGGCCGTGATGTACATCTTTGCCACCCACCATTTCCGCCGCGTCAGCTTCCAGGCCTTCTGGATCACCCACCATCTCTATGTGCTGCTCTATGTGCTGGTAGAGGTCATGGGATGGGAGAGGGGGATGATGCCTGTGGACTGCAACCACGTGAGAGGTCCCTAGGGACCTGGTGGCCTCAGTTCCAGCTCCCTGCTGCTGCTGAGCTGACACCAATCCAGTAATGGCAGCGCCGAGTGCCGTGCTGATGGTGGCCATCCCCTTTCCTTGTCCAGGTTGTCATCCACGGCAGTTATGCTCTGGTCCAGCAGCCCCGCTTCCACATCTATTTCATCATCCCAGCTCTCATTTATGGTGCAGACAAGCTGCTCAGCCTGAGCAGAAAGAAGGTGGAGATCAGCGTGGTGAAAGCCGAGCTCCTGCCATCAGGTGCTGCTTCCCTCTGGCTGTGCCGTGCCAGGTCAACTCAGGCCCTTTACAAGAGGATGGAGGCTGCAAGGGTGGAGGAAAAACATCTATGCGAGGGCTGGGTTTTATGGAGTATTCCATGGTGGCAGTTTACAACCCCGGTGGTACACAGGTACCTGTGGCCCCAGAAATTGGCTTGCTGGTGGCTCTAGTACCTCCAACAGGGAGCCATGTCCCATTGCAAGCACTGCATTGTGCTTCCCTCACAACTAGGGAAACTGAAGCAAAGAGCTCAGGCCATCCCACCCATACCCCAGCCTCTCCAGTGTGCTCTCAAGCTGTCCCACCTACCATCAGCAGAGTTTGAATGCTCTTTCCTTAAGCCTTTCTACCAATCGACAAAGAAAAAAATGAAGTCATAGAAATATAGACTTGTTTGAGGTGGAAGGGTCCCTTGAAGGCCATCAGTCCAAGTCACTGCACTGAACAGAGACACCTACAGCTCCATCAGGTGCTCAGAGCCGGTCCCCTTCCCCTCCCCAGGTGTCACTCACCTCCGCTTCCAGCGGCCACAGGACTTTGACTACAAGTCTGGGCAGTGGGTGCGCATTGCCTGCATGGCCCTGGGCACCACGGAGTACCACCCCTTCACACTGACCTCAGCCCCACATGAGGACACGCTGAGCCTGCACATCCGTGCTGTGGGACCCTGGACCACCCGCCTGCGGGAGCTCTACTCCCCTGAGAGCCTGGCCGTCCTCGGCAAGCTGCCCAAGGTGAGGTGTCCCTCCAGGGATGGGATTCACAGTGCTGGCAGGGGAGAGCTACTGTCGGTGTTAGGGAAAGGTTCTGCACCAAAGGGTGGTGGGCTTAGAATGGGCTGCCCAGGGCAGAGGCATGGCCCTGAGCTGCTGGAGCTCCGAAAGCATTTGGGCAATGACATAAGCTTAGGGTTTTGGGTGGTCCTGTGCGGAGCCAGAAGTAAGGCTTAATGATCCTGTGGATCCCTTCCACGTGGGCATACTCTGTGATTCTGTGAGCCCTGAAGGTGACCAATCCCTGGGCAAGTGGAGGATGTAGACGCTGTACCGATTGCTGGCTCCTTTCTAGCTCTATCTGGATGGACCCTTCGGGGAGGGCCACCAGGAGTGGCACAAGTTTGAGGTGTCGGTGCTGGTGGGAGGAGGCATTGGGGTGACACCTTTTGCATCCATCCTCAAAGACCTGGTCTTCAAGTCATCCATCAACTCCAAGCTGATGTGTAAGAAGGTAAGATGAAACACCTGTAGGGCAAGAGCCCTCCTGAGATACCTTCACCTGGTGTTGGCATCTTTGGCAGTCAAATACCCCACAGCCTTACAGGGAAGAGCGCCATGCATGTGTGAGAGGTCCTAGTCCCAAGCTGAGCCTCACCCCTGACTTCCACAGATCTATTTCATCTGGGTGACGCGCACGCAGCGGCAGTTTGAGTGGCTGGCGGACATCATCCGCGAGGTGGAGGAGGCAGACAGGAACGAGCTGGTGTCTGTGCACATCTACATCACACAGCTGGCTGAGAAGTTCGACCTGCGCACCACCATGCTGGTGAGTCCCATGCCGGGAGCAGCTGTGGAGCGGACGCCATGCTTTGGTGGCCTGTCTGACATGCATGGGTCTCTCTTGCAGTACATCTGTGAGCGGCACTTCCAGAAGGTGCTGAACAAGAGTCTGTTCACGGGCCTGCGCTCCATCACCCATTTCGGCCGCCCCCCATTCGTACCCTTCTTCGACTCGCTGCAGGAGGTGCATCCCGAGGTCAGTCCACCGAGCTGCTTGGGGACGGGATGGGGGCACCCACCTGCAGGCGGGAGGGACTACGATGTCCCCAGTCCCAGCCTTTCCCCAAGGCCCTGGAGACCTCGGTGGTGTAAGAGGAGGGCAGGAAGGGCATCAACCCCCAAGCTGCTGTAGCTGCTCAGGGAGGTGATAACCCACGAGCAGGTGGGCTGGGGGAAAACTGCCGCTGACCCTTTTGGCCCCTCCTCCCCAGGTGCACAAGATCGGGGTGTTCAGCTGTGGCCCGCCTGGGATGACAAAGAGCGTGGAAAAGGCTTGTCAGCAGCTGAACAAGAAGGACCAGGCCTACTTTGCACATCACTATGAGAATTTCTGACCCTGCTCCCCTGCCATTTTACTCCTGTGTGCTGCAGTCTTTGTGGGAAAGGTGTGTTCGACCTCAGCATCCACGCAAGCCAGGCCTTGGGTGGTCATGGTCCCATGCTCCCAGCCACTGCTATTCCTAGAAGAAATGTGCCTGTGATGGTGAGCCCAGCACACAGCACCGCCTTCCTGGTACGTGCTGTGCAGGAAACCCAGTGCTGGATTCAAACCTGGCTCTGCCACCCTAATCCTGCAATCAGAGGTTGGCTCTGAACAACTTTTGGAATGTTGGCAGAACCCAAATTCACAGCACTTTGCCTACAGACCCAGGAATCAGGTCATGAGGAGGCAGCGAGCTCTCTTCTCCTGCACGTGGGCTCGGCTTCCCTAATGCACTCATTTGTGCCTGCTCATGAGTGATCTGAGCCTCCCCCAGGTCTGCTTAGGGCCTGTGTTTGCACTGGCTTCTTTCAGCAGCATCACCATCCTCTGATCAAGGATTATTTATGCCTGTTTAATTAATGCCTGGCTATGCATCGCTGGGCTGCGGCTCTCCTGGGCTATGAATGAGCGATAGGATTTCATCTTTGCTTAAATAAAGCTGATTGAAGTATTAAATCATTTTATTGCCTTCTGTGCTGAGTCTTAGTCACCTGCAGACTTGCAGTACTTGTAGCATCATGCTGGTGTTGCTCCCATTAGAGTATCTGCACCATCCCGCCTGGAAGTACATTCAACAGGAGTGAGTTTCCCCTGCACTCGTCATACAGAAGGGCTGAGGACAGGAGGGCCAAGGACCTGAGGCACAGCCCCCTAACCTGTACCCTGCAGTGCCAATGCTGCCCTGACTTTGTCTAGGAGGTGCCCACAGAGGCTGAGCCTTGGGGAAAAGTTTCATTGGGGTAACTGAGCTCTGCCACAGCCTGGTGAGGGCCAGCAGCACAAAAGCCCAGAGGACAGCACAGCCCAATAGTCACAGACCCCTTCAAACCATCCCCCGCACAGCTCAGAGGACACAGAGACACCAGGAAGGTAGCATTTATTGTGGGAAGTCCAGTACCGGCCCAAGAAATGGATCTCAGAGTGATCTCCTAGTATTAAAATCAACACAATTGTAATCTAAGATTAGATTTTTTCTGCAACCTGCTCCTTGTCAAGTACCTTGTTCATGGCTCACTAATTCAGCAGGAAGGGCTGATATCCCAGAGAAGTTACAGTTCATTCACAGTGGTATTATCTTAGCGATGCTGCTCCCCTGCTGTGCTTCCCCCCACGCTAAAAGCAAGCTGTGCCCCCCACCAGCAGCCCACCCTCAGGAGCCAGGTAAAGACCAGGATCTGCTTTCCCAGCCAGAGGCAGAGCAGCTTCCTTCAAACACGCTCCAGCCTGCTCTGCAGCAGTCCTTTCTGCCCCACCAGGAGTTACTGGGGGGAGGATGACACAGAAGCTATGGTCCCAGCTAGCCTCCAACCCCAGCTTCACCAAAAAATCCCTGGGCTTTCAGGACCTGCAGTTTGCTGTTTGTGAAGAGCATGGGGTGAACAATCTGAATGTTCAGATGCTCCCCGGACAGGTTTTGTTCCACAGGCTGCCACAGTCCCTGAGCATCCCCAGGGGGATGTGCAAAATCACGTATCCCTCAGTGCCATTCACCCTCATTATCGTTTGATTTCTTAGCTCTATTACAAAACACTGCCTGCATGAGGTGACTGTGTAAACATGCAACAGCCATACATCGGCCTCTCGTGGCTTCATGCTTTGCATCTCAGGCAGGCGGTGCAATGGGGAGAGGGCCGGGCACCACAGCATCTCAGGGGTTCTGGTCAGTGGGGTCACATTTCAGCATGACTTTTATCCCTTCGCCCCTCTTTGTGACCTCAAATGCCTCAAGAGCCCTTTCCAGGGGGAAGCGGTGTGTAACCAAGGGCTTGATGTCGATCCGCTTGGATGCAAGCAAGGAAATGGCCACAGGCCACCTGCAAGGGAAACAGCAGGAAGTGAGAACTTGGAGCCTCAAGGAAAGGGCAAAGAGGGACCTGGCTTCATTACAGTAATTTCTTCAGCCCAGGTATCAAGGTACTTTTGCCCACAATCTTCCAGAGAACAAGACCAAAGAGAACAGCTGAGATTCTCCTGCCTTCAGGGCTAGGACAGCTCTCAGAACATTTGCAGACCTGCTTTTCTGCACACTGTGCAGTTCAGTCCTACACAGAAAGCACATATGCCTTCAAATGGGTTACTGGTACACCCTCAGCTCCAGCAAAATACAAAAACTAAGCACAGCTCTTGCTAATCCTTGCAAGCATAGGCCTCCAACAAGAACAACGATGAGGTTTCCTTCCATGACGAGATGAAAAGGCACCATCAGCAAAGCTGGGTGCGCTTTAAGATTCCCCTAATCCTTTGTCTCAAAACAGACCACGTTAGGAAGGCAGAAGCAGCCAGCTTCTCACACAGCAGTGTGGAGGGCCAAAGCTGCTGCTTAGCATCTCCCAGAACAAAGGGCCCCAGCACAAATAAGAGCCTTCTCAAGGACGTCAGGGATGAAAGGCACGGAGGCCCCATCAGCGGTGAGACTCACGTGCTGCAGTAGCGGAATATCCCCCGGATATCCACCTCCCGCACCGCAGCGTTCACAATGGGCACCGTCACCATCTCAGGGCCCAGCCCCACCAGCACCAGGGTCCCTCCGGAACGAGTGGCCTGGAGAAAAGACACACAGGTATGTCATATTTTGCCATCTGCCTAAAAATAAAGGTGCTCTTTGTGACTGTGACGGATTGCCTGGGGCACGGTGGAGGAGTTGGGAGCGGCAGGATGCTGCCAGGAGACCCTAAGTGTGGAATACGTGATAAACAAGGCTTGAAAAGCAGTATTTAGAAATTCTCTGAGGGATTTTGTCATCTAAATCTCATTCTGAAAAATGACTAGGAGTACAAGAGTTACTTTTGGATCTCAGTAGGAAACGTTTAAAACATCTACGAGACTGATGCTCCCCTGGAATTTCACTGCAAACCTCAGGGAGGTGTCTTCTCCACATCCTACTATTATACAGTTCACAAGAGCAAAATATCCCCTCCCACAGCTGCTTTTTTTCACCCTGTGGAATTAATTTTCTTAATTATTCTCTTTACTTAATGAAAGATGCTGTTCTATGCTCTACCGGCTCCCTGACACTGCTGGGTCGCCACGCTTGGTTCTCCAGGTGCTCCTGCAGTCTGTGTGGTAAGTGCTCCTCGCATCAAAGCAGAAAATAATTTCAGTGTTGTCTGCAAAGACTAACTTTTAATCATCCCTCAGTGCACAATCCTTCCCTAGTTTGTGGTTTTACAGACATCATCTCTCTCCTGTGCTCAGCCTGCTGAAACCGAGGGAATGGTCCTGAAAGAACTGTCATCCACCACCAGGTCCCAGAAAGGGAAAGCAAAAATCAGTACTGCTCTACCCCAGGGACAACTGGTACTCACATAAATGCTGGCCTGGATGCAGGCCTGGACTCCGGTGCACTCCACAGTTATCTCAGGCATGCAGCCAAGCAGACTTTTCACTTTGGCAGCCACCTCCTGTGGGGTCTCATTCTTTATCTGAATGGTGAAATCTGCCCCCATCTCCTTGGCAGCCTGCAGGCGAGAGGCAGATAAATCTGTGGAGGGACAAAACATGTCAACAACGGCTCAACACACAAACCGGAGAGGAAGCAAGACCCTGAGCCTGCAGCCTGCTTCCTGCCCCTATCTGACAAGCAGAACCACCTTGTTTGGTGCCCAGCTGTCAGCTACCTCAAGATGAGTCCCATGAATTTCTGCAGCCCACCCAGGCCAAAAGGTTGCCCAGCCTTGATGCGAGCAGATGACTGCCATTAAGGAGGCTGATGGAAGCACTTCTTGTTGGGGCCTGAATATGGGCTCACTGCACACAGCCAGGAAAGGGTTTGCATCCCCTCCCTCAAATTCACACGGGCTTCAGAGAGGAGGTAGGAAGAAACGTACTCATTTTTAGGGGAGGCAATGAAGAATAAGCAAAGGAACCTGTGAAGAAAAAGGCAAAAGGAAGCCTACAGTAAGACAAAATCCCAACACTTCTTCTGTTTTCTCCTTCCGTGGGTTAGGGCTAGTTAAGGTGCCTGGCTATTGCTGACACCCCCAATGGTACCTTTCAAAGGCACCTGCAGACTGAGGCTTTGATTTGCAACCTGATGGCCCACAAATCACCCTGCTACGGACAGCATCTAGAGGTGTTTCTGGTCCATGATTTGTATCGTGGACACTGAGTGTTCTCTCTTCCACATGACACCAAACCCCACTGAGGACAGGGACATCTCCAGGGAGGAGGAGCTGGACACTTTTAACTGCAGTAAGAAAGCGATAGAAGCACATGAACTAGAAGACAGTGTGGTTGGACTTGGTGATTTTGAAGGTCTTGTCCAACCTCATCAATTCTACGATTTCCAGGTAGAAATCATCTCTTTGCCTGCCAAAGCAGTGATCTGCAGGGGCATGCGTGTCTGCATTGGGAAAGAAGTCTGGATCAAAGGCAGAGAACAGGAGAGAGGACGGGTGAGTCCACTGCTCTGATGTGAGCCGCTGTGAGTCAGCCCCAGTGCTGGAAAGATGTGAGGCCAGAGGGCCTGCCCATCATGCAGGGAACGTGGCATTACTGCCAGGGCAGGTGATGGACACGTCCCTGCCGGCAGCAGGAGGGCTCACGGCCAGGTGCAGGCACACCCAGGATGAGCAGGGTTATAAAATGCTGCCAAAGGAAGAAAAGCCAAGGCTGGAAACTCAGTGCAACACCCTGGAAACCCGAAAAGGTGAGACTGTAGGAGACATGAGTCACCTCTATTCTTCCCAAGCTCAGAGCACCTTGGGCAGATGTACAGTCACACTTGGCACCAAACTGCATTCAGAGACTTATCAAACAACAAAAGTTTTCATGCACTTCGAGAACTTAGCAGCACTTCTGCCTGGCATGTCTCTCAAACCTCAGTGCACGGGAGCAAAACCCAAGGAGAAAACCACACGCTTCTCCTGCAGCTGGCATCAGCTTCCTGATCTGCTCATCAAAGGAAGTCCTTGCACAGGAGAGGAACGCAACAAGAGAAGCAATACCATCAGAGTCAGACAGGCCTCTGGTAACGTCTTTGAGCACTTGGCTTGTGTGAATCACTCTTAAACATTTACTGAAGCTACCAGATTTGCAGGTTCTCCAATCAGAAGGCCACTGGATTGTCCAGTACTTGTGAGTCTGTAGGACCAAACCGTTTAGATTTTAAACCTCAGTTTGGCTGAACCCCACATAACTCTTGGGAGTAAATTCTCACTTAAAGAACGACAGGGCCACATCTTGCCTTCAGGCAGAAATTAATTTTCACTTCCCAGGCAGAGATAATCAGTGTTCTTACCGCCACTCTAAGTAACCGACCTTGCATTTCTAATCCCACAGAAGTTATCAGATCACACTTAAGCTTCTTATAAGCCAGTTTAACTGGGAAATGTTCTTGAAGCTCTCACATGTTTTATGTTGATCAACCTTCACAAAGGAGCTGAGTTTGGTCTAGTTATTCATCCTCCCTGACACTGAATTCCAGGGTTTCCAGAGGCACCAGCACTCAGGACTTGAGATTTAAACAGCACAAGGGAAGTAATGGCCCTTAGGTAGTGAATACCAAGTGTATTTTAAGTGACAGAAAAAGGCAAGACACTCTTATAGAAATATCCAACCACTGCTTCACTTGCTTGGGGTATAAGGATGCTCTTCTACATGTCTTTAAGGACAGAAGGTTATCAAAAGCAGCAATATTCTGTATCAGGTAAGCTGTCATAGCTGGTAGGAAAGCCAAGTTCTGGTGCACATGAGCTTTTGGGAAGGGTAGAGCTGAGTGTCAGCCTCTAGCTACAGTGCTGGAGCTCCTGCAGAAGTTTTCCAACATCCGCTGGCTCCAGCTGTGACAGCAGCCATAGGAGGTGCCCACACTCGGGGAAAGCTCTGTTAGTGAGTTACACATCTGTGCACAGTTTTCCAAAAGAAACATTTAAAGCAATGAGCTCTCAGTGTGCTGAGCAGACAAAGTTCTTCATAGACATCATAAAAATTACGTGAGATGAACTCAAAGAGTTTGGTGGCAGACGACAGAAGGGCCTTGTTGATCAGTCACCTCACAGGTATCGGTTCCTAAAGCTGACACCAAAAGCACAGCAAAATCCCAGAGACAACAAGTCAAACAGAACCCTTTTCTCAGCTCGTGTCATGCACAAACATTTGAGTACAGGCGGCACCTGCATGGGTGTCTCTGAGTGTTTCAGCCCCAGGTGCGGGATATCAGATATACAGATATCTGTAGGGCAGGATTGTTACTCAGACCTCGCTCACCCTACAAAGCAGATACCAAGAATTCCCTGGGGTCACTTGGAGCACATGCTGTACAGACCTCTAGTTCACAGACAGCAGCTCCCTGAGCTACAGAGAAGAACACATAGGAGCAGAACCAGGACTGGGGCACTGGGGTGACCCATCAGCCTCAGCCCCACCAATTCCTGCCAGCTCATCAGTCTCTTCCCCACCCATGGACCGGGTCACCCACCAACCTCTGCCGTAGCTCAGCTCTGCAGCAAGGGTGTGATACAAGAGATCAAGCTGATCTTCCTGTTACGGCAACCATCATCCTTGGATGACAACACTTAGCAAAACCTAAGGGCTGAATTGATTACATCCACCAAGCACACCCTGCAGGGTGGGGCCAGCAGAGCAAAAAAGGCCCCTGACTCGGCAGTATGAGCATTTTGGGAGGGGGAGGCAATAAGCAGCCTTTGCTTTTGACGCACGCCAGTACTGAAGGATCCTTCCGGAAAAGCAAAAGGGTGGAACCGTAATTTTATCTCTCAACTTGAAGACTGAGAAACAGTAACCAAGAAGTCAAAAGAACCTGGTCCAAAGTGGGGAGATGGAGCAACAACCTTCTGAAAGAACCATGCTGTGGCTTTGGTCTAGAACGCTTCAGCAACCTCTGCTTGCTGCTTGGTGGGATCTCCATGCTCAGAGGTTTTTCAGACCCAAACAAAAACATGTTGGATTGTATTTCTCCAGGATGCAGTTAGGCAAGGATTTCTGAAATGCAGGTTCCTGAAAAGTCCATTTTGGTCACTAACAGTAATTAGTGGAAAATGCACTCCCTAGCAGAAAAGCAGCAAGACAGACTGTAGAGGGACACTGTGGCTGGACACATAATGACCATAAGAATAATTTGCCCACGCCACCATCTAGAACTACAAGAGGAAGGAGAACAGTTTACTTGGAGCAAAGCTCCAAGAAAACCACCAAGGAGGAAATAAAATACATTGAGTTTGCCTGCCATCAAGGTAATGATTAGAAGCAGACACAATCAGTGTTTATAAGCATTATAGGGAAAAGAAAATCTGATAATCAAGACACCTTGTTCTGTGAGTCAAAGGCACAACATGAACCAAAACCTGAAAGCTGAGGTCAGAAGAGCTCAAAACAGAAACAAAAAGAAAACAAACAGCGAACAGAAGCAGCAGAAGCAAAAAGAACATCTGCAACTATAACACTCGTAATGCAGATGAACGGCCTCTTCTCAAGAGACCTGCTCAAATTCCAATGAAAGCTTCTAGGGCTTGATCCAATAACCACTCATTAGCCTCCAGTTTATTCCCTTGCAGCAATGCAGCTAGCCCACTTCCACAATCTATCTCTGCTAGGAAGCAGGTGTAATTAGCCTGGTCAGATAACCTCGCAGAGAAGCACCAGTTGCAACCTATATGCTCTATAGATTCTAATTAGGGCAGAGAATATTCATAGAATCACAGAATCACCAAGGTGGAAAAGACCCACAAGATCATCCAGTCCAACCATGCACCTATCACCAACTGTCCTCACTGAACCATGTCCCTCAACACAATGTCCAAACATTCCTCAAACACCCCCAGGGTCAGTGACTCCACCACCTTCCTGGCAGCCCATTTCAGCACCTGACCACTCTTTTGGAGCAGCAGTATTTCCTAACGTCCAGCCTGAATCTCCCCTGACACAACTTGAGGCCGTTCCCGTTTGTCTTATCACTACTTACACAAGAGAAGAGGCTGATCCCCAGCTCACTACATCTCTCTTCAGGTAGTTACAGTGCTAAGGCCTGCCCTGAGCCTCCTTGTCCACACTGAGCCATCCCAGCTCCCTCAGCCACTCCCCATAACACTTATGCACCAAACCTCTCACAGCCCTGTTGCCCTTCTCTGGACACGCTGCAGGGCCTCAGCGTCTCTTTTGTAGCAAGGTGCCCAACATTGATTGCAGCACTCAAGGTGCGGCCTCACCAGAGCCAAGTGCAGAGGGACAATCACTTCCCTGCTCCTGCTGGCAACACTTTCTGACCAAGCCAGGATGCCATTGGCCTTCTTGCCCACCTGGGCACACTGCTGGCTCATGCTCAGCCAAACACCGACCAATATACCCAGGTCTGCTTCCTCTACACAGTCTTCCAGCCACTCTGTCCCAAGCCTGTAGTGTTGCCTGGAGCTGCTGTGGCCAAAGTGCAGGACCTGGCACTTGGTCCTGTTGAACCTCATTCCACTGGCTTCAGCCCAGCGATCCAGCCTGTCTGTCCTGGAGAATAAGATATTTATTAGGATTCCCTCCAAAAAGGCACTCTACTGGTGCATTCAGGGACAGGCACGAGGTGTCCAAGCAGTGACCTTGAAGTTACAGCAAGGAAGTAGACATTTTTTGTTGCATCACGTGAAAAAAGCATGCTTCTAAGGACTGAAAAGACTTACCTGTAACTATAACTGCTGCTGCACCCATCACCTTGGCTATAATCACATTAACAAGGCCAATTGGTCCTAGGTACAAAGGGCAGAAAAAATACATTTACAACTGTCAGCACCAGGTGTGGGATTTGAGTGTGCCCAGAGCTGGGCTCTGTCTGTGCTACCAGGTGGGCAGCTCTCGGATCACTGCGCCACAATTTCAGCACAGCAGATCTGGAGGCCAGCTACTGCTACACAAGGGACTCTGCAATGAAAACATTCCCCAGTCCTCTGCTCCCTTGAGCTGGCTGGCACAGTGTGCCTTGCACTTTGCATTCTGGCTTCTCAGAGTGCAGCTCTGCAGTGCAGCATGGCAAGCACAGCCTCAAGGTCCCCCCTGGCACTGCCAGAACTCTCCCATGACCCACACTTACATCTGAGTCTAGAAGCATAGCCTGAACCCTGCCCATCCCCCTCTGTGCCACTGTTGGCAGAGAACCCACGGACTGAAGATGTTCTACCATACCTGATCCACTTACAAAGACTTTGCTTCCCAGAGTGACTCCTGCCCTTCTGCAGGCGTGGATTCCCACCGAAAGTGGCTCGATAAGGGCCCCTTCTTCAAAGGTGACGTTATCTGGAAGCCTGCAAGTCAGACACAGGGCAACGGTAACCAAGGATGTTTATGAGAGTGATGAGGAAAGCGATACTTCAGGCGATACTGGAAGATTAAACGTGGGTCTAATTAACCACTGCAAAATACATTCTCAAATGAGAAATGCGGAACTGAAAAGCATTTCAAGAGGCTGTATTGCCAAAGTACCCAACACAAACTTCTCCACACCACCTGTAGGTTCCCTACACCTGGGACCCATCAGTGAAGTCCCAGACCCATCATCTAGGTCAAGTCACATAGCTCCACAGAATCATGGAATCTTTTGAGATGATAAGGAACTTTAAAGATCATCTAGTCCAGCTCCTCCATGCTTCAGGAAGCACCTTGCTACCTAGCACAAGCCAAGGGGGATTCCACATAAAGCAAAGGCAGCCAGAAGCATGTCTCCTTATCATGCCCTGGATGTGATGCACAAAGTGGACTGGTCCCTGAAGACAGCACAGATGTGTGCAGAGGGTATCGAACACCTTTTGGACAGAAACAGAAGTGTAGGGCAGATAGCAAAACTGTTGGGAAAAAAAAGCAGAAGGAGGGTGAATCCCTTCTGTGCTGCTGACAGAAATAAAACCTAGACTTTCAGAAAGCCACCAGTGTGGCCTCTCACGCAGCAGGTGCTGGGACAGCATTGGGAAGCTCAAGGTCAGAGCTCAGCCAGGCCACCACGAAGAAAAGCAACGGAAATGACAGTTGTGGGAAGGCAGCTGTAAGATGTCCATCTCTTATCTCCAGGAGGCATCAAAGGGCTGACTCCAAGAGTTTGGATGCCTGAAAGTTTGGCATCGCATCCTGCAGAAAGACAGACAACAATTTCCCAAATGTGCAAATGCCCACTGAGCTCTGCCACCAGCTTTTCTTGCCAAATCTGTGCTGACAGAGCAACTTCATGCCAGGTAACCTCCTCTGCATCACACAGCCATGGCACTGCTGATCTGAACCCAGGAGAACCAGGCTGTGTTTCATAGTTTAAGCAAAAAAAATTAATTAATCAAAGCAACATCCCTAGATATTCAAACTGGGGAAAACAGCAGACCTCTCCCTAACATAAGACAGATACAAAAAAACAGCCAATTCCTCCCCAGCAAGAACTTATCGTCAGGAAATGTTATTTTAATGAAACAGGGAAAATCAATGAGAGTAGGTCTGTACAGCAAGAAGTTAGGCCCATACAGAGCTGCGTCTCATTCTGCTAGCAGCTGCTCAGGATCCAGTTTGAAAGGACCTTCCTGCCTGAGGATGCTCATGAGAAGTAAAAGCATTCAGATGCCTCCTTCAGAATGATTTATCCTGAATGCTGCCTCTGCAGACACCAAAGATCAACTCTAGGGAACTCTTTGCTTCACGCAGATTGAGAAAGAAACGCTCCAGATAGAGACCTGTCTCAAGGAACCAGCATCTTACCCTATTTTTACCTTCCTGTGTAAACATTCTTACATGGGTATAATTTTTTTTTAAACGCAATTTTTAGCATATTAATTTGCTGGAGTACTTAAGCACAGTTTGCCTGTAAGCAAACATGTCAATCCTGCCACAATTAAGAGCGCAGTCAAATGGAGATGAAAACAGGTGTGTAACACTGGCAGCTCGGTGGGGCCACTCAGTGCCACATTAAAAAAAACAGCTTAGCAGGGACGCCGTTTTCTCTTCCTGCTCTGCTGTAACTGGGGTGGCTTTGTTTCAAATGCCAGAGCGAAGTGTCAGCAATTGATGTGGTGCTTCCTGAAAAGCAGCAATAATACTGGAATCAAAGACCTGCAGGCACAGTTGTAAGAAGGCAAGGATATAAAAGGACAACAGAAAAGGCTCCAAGAGCAGGGAGCAAGCGGGAAAAGGAAATAATTATAGGGTACAACAGCAGAGATATTGTAGGAAATATGCAGGAAACGTCTGTTGATGTCTGGCGCCAGAGGGGACAGCTACACCTGCCTGATAAACCCTTTGCAAAGCAGCTTGCTGTCCCAGCCTTTACATGCTATTCATGGATCAGAAAGCAACAAGACCTGTTGCGTTCAAGTAAAGAGCGCTCACTGTGAGACTCAAAAGGGCCAAGGGTGATTAGGCTTCACCTCCCTACAGGGAGTATAAGTTCCTCTGCAGAGGGCGCAGGACTGACTTGTAGCAGAAGCTGGCGCTGTGCTTGTAGTAGCGGCACAGGTTCCCATCGTCAGGAGGTGTTGCACAGAAGAAGATGGTTGGAGACAGGTTGTAGCGGCCAGCTTTGCAGAACTCATCTGTTTCTCTCGGGACACCAGGCTCGATGGCCACACGATCACCTGCCAGGGTGAAAGCAGAGTGTTACTCAGAGGGAAAGGTGGGCACACAGCTCAGAACAGCATGAAACCCTGGCACAGGAGAAGCACGAGGGACATCTGTTAGCTGAAAAAGATCACGCTGCTCACAGCAGGCAAGTTCCCAACAGTTCCTCTACAGAGGCCTCCTCACCAAGACCTTCACAGTTAGATGAAAAGAGCTGGTGATTCAGAGGCACGGCCCCAGAGCAGATGGAGGCTCAGTCACATATAAACCTCTCTCCAGCTGCATTCAGCCTCAATAGATGAAAAGACAGCCCTCAGCCTAAGCAGTCCCACACTGATCAGATCTCATTCAAAATCTGTAGCAATCAGAGTAAGAAATAATTAAGACAAAGCAGGAGAGCTTTGCTGGTCATCAAGCCGGAAAGTAATTCAAGATGCAGAGGTGACAACCAGGACTGAGGCAGGATGTATCAGAGAACAGAGATAGCTTGATGGTAATGATAGCGTAGTCTGGGTGGCTGGACAGACACGTGCTGCAGAACAAAGAAATATGACTTAAATATACTTCCAAGGCAGGATGGACTAAGGGAAAAAAACAGTGTGACCATGTTACAAGTACAGAAGGGACAGAAGACAGTTGCTTTTATTTGGCAGAGAAAGCCAGTTGGTGCTAACTTCTCTCTGCTCTCCACCAGAAGGCTCTTAATCAGGTACAGTGACTAACGAAGGGAAGGATTACAGCCAAGGCCTGTTCTAGCTCGCTGTGATGTCTGTGATACAGCACGCAGGGAATGCCCAGGGGAGAAAGGGGCAGGACATGTTGAATGTTCTCCCATTACCTTCAGTTTTGGGGTTAACCAGGCTGCATGTGGTTTCTATGCATTTCGCAGCCCACAGTAATTTCTCTTCTTCCTTCATCTGCACTGAATTTCATCTGCATCCCATCACCCAGGCACCCTGCTACCTCCCTCTTGTCCTTTCCACTCTGCTTATCTCCCAGTCATCAGTAAATGGCAAAGTCTGCTGCTAGGTCCATTATCTAGGACATTTCTGCAAACTGCTGAGGTCACAACATGAGACCTCGTACAGTTGCTCCAATGGCCCTCTCCACTGCAGGAGGCCACTTGCTCCTTCATGTACACACACACTGAAGAAACATTAACAGCAGGTTGTTGGCAAGAGTAATGCATGTAGTTTCTGAAGCTTTCTCCAGCTTCCTCTAAAGATACCTCTTATCAGCATGCATTATAACCTGCACTAAAACACAATCAGAGCAGATCAAGGTAACACAAGGCACCTTTCCTACGGAAAACCACCGCAGTCAAGTTGGGTGATACACAGCACTGTGGCACTTTTAGAGGAGGGTGACCCACAGCTCATAAAAGCAGATGCATTACTGCAATGGAAAAGCACAGCCTGATATCAATGCACCCTCAGGAAAACAAAAAACTCAACGGACAGACTCGATTCTGATCACCTGGTTTCAGATGTGTCACTTCTGCTCCCACTTTGACGACGGTCCCGGAAGCTTCGTGCCCCAACACCATGGGGTTCTTCACGACAAAATCTCCAATTCGACCATGCTGCCAGTAGTGAACGT
This sequence comes from Centrocercus urophasianus, assembly GCF_019232065.1. Classification (NCBI taxonomy): domain Eukaryota; kingdom Metazoa; phylum Chordata; class Aves; order Galliformes; family Phasianidae; genus Centrocercus; species Centrocercus urophasianus. The sequence continues at coordinate 18,847,076 of NW_024884789.1, read as the reverse complement.
CAGAACCACAGATCCCAACAGAATGCATCCGCAGGAGGACCTCTGCCAGAAAGGGACGAAAGGTTCCATGCAGAAAAACTTACCTTCTCTGTCACTGGAAGAGACGCAATCATTGTCTCCGTGTCCCATGACCACAGTCAAACCAGCTCTGAAATATTCAGATTTATTGCAATTAAATAAATGCACCAGAACCCTCTTTAGGGACAGATGGCACATTCACGAGACGTGCTGAAATGCAAAACTACACAAGGATTTTCATTTCAGGAAAGCTTAAAAGAGGGTGAGATCCCTGTCAATGAAAGCTAATACAAGCTAAGAGGGGCATGCTGACTCCTGGAGCAAACACAAAAGAGCAAGAACATTTAATTTCTCCTTCTGCCTAAGGTATAATTTCAGCCCTGGGGAGAGCAGTGAATCAAATTCCCATGAGCCCATACACCCAGCCTGTTACTATTTAGCCCTTTGCTAAGACCTTCTGGCCTGTCCCAATGGCAGCGTAACGTGAAATACATGAAATAGGATGCAAAAAAGCACCAGATACTCGGATACTTCTGTGACTGCTCCAGCTCTTCTTCTCAAAGGGAAACACAGCATTATCCATTTCAGCTGCAGATTCTTTTTTTAGATTATTTTATACTTTCTCAGCTGCATAGCATACATACAGTATTTGTAGTATCATGGGGTGACAAAAAAGAAGGAGAAAAGAAAACAGAGCAGCAAAGGAGGCCGGCAGAACCAGCCCTCTCCAGACCTACCATTGGGACCCGGTTCTGGGATCGGACGGTCTTCCTGTGGACAAACAGAAAAAGACAAGAGGGATTCATGTGCTTGTTGCCCAGAGATGTGGAGGATGCCCTGTTCCTGGAGACACTCAAGGTCACACAGGACAGGGCTCTGAGCAATGGATGGAGCTGTGGATGTCCCTGTTCACCTTAGGGAGTTGGACCAGATGACCGTTAAAGGTCCCTTCCAATGCCAAGGCTTTTATGATTCTATGATCATACTACAAAGAAAATATTCTTACTACAGAGCAATAACTAAATGTATAAATCACTTGTAAATGCCACTGTAAACCATGTTTGAAGTCACATCCTCTTCTCGCAATTGGCATGAACTCCTCTTTATGCTATGACTAATAAGTGCAGGCTTCTGAAAGTCATCACAGGGTGCTGGCTGTTGGCCACAGGCCATCTTTCCTCCCAAATGGTCTGCAAGCTTTCTGCCTTCACCAATCTCCCCCAGATACTCCAAAAGACAAAGGAAGAATTCTGTTGGGTCTTACAACATTGAGATGGAATGATGCAATGTTGCTCCACTGCACACTGTGCTTCCAAACATCTCTGAGGTTTGGGGTCAAGGGCACACGAATGTCCCACCTCTAAAGATCTGCCATAGATTTCTTCTCAGTGTTCAGAAAGTAAAGGGGAGAAGGTTACATTTGTTTTACTATTAACAATAAGAAATTCACCTGAAGCCCACCCCTAGAATCACACTTCTAAGGAAGTCCTCACCAAAGGTGTTTGTGCTAACCTTGCTCTCTGCTGCTCAAACGTTCATGCACCAGAGCCCTTTGCCCACAGGCCAAGATTGGGCATGAGTCCTCTGAGCAGACCTCCTGTTCCCAGAGCTCCTGTTTCAATACAGCAGCTACTAGGAAACATCTGATGGACATCAGAGACCAGTGAGCTCACAGCGGGTGTTTGTCCCTTGCAGTGCTTACCTCTGGCTGTATCTTTTTGCAAGAGTGCCTTCAGTATCTAGTTAGCAATGAAAGATCTCCAAATTCAATTTAGAAAAGGAAATTTTCTAGAAAATTCCAGCAGCAAAATGAAATTTAATGAGTGCAAAAACAGATACGGAAATCCTGAAGCTCATCTGTACACAAACCTGGTTGCAAACCCGTAGGCTGATTACAGGGGTACTGCATCACAACTGGGAGCTGGGGGACATGCAGTGGGGCGAGGCAAAGGCAGGCAGGATAGAAGTTGACCCAGGCACACATCTCCCACAGCACAGCTTTCTTAAAAGAAATACCTACCAAATAACCAGTGGCACAGTGCAATGCGAAGTGTGGTGTAAGTCCATTGACTGAAACTGTCAATGCAAGGAACTTATTTTGGGAGGGAAGCAGCTCTGTCCCACCAAGGACACAGCTCAGCTATCCCAAAGGGATCAGGCAGTCTCTAGTCAATGGCTACAGATAAAAACAAAGCCAACTTTCAGCTGAAACTGTGTAGGTGGGATTCCTCAATCCAAAGAAAAACACCTTTTTTTCTTTTTCTTTTCAGTAACAGCTGCATCAAATGACAAATGCTTTAATGGAAAACTAATCCTCCAGCTTGATTTGTTAAAAACATAATGATCCAAGACTCTACATTTCTAGACAAATGTTCTGTCCACTGCTGAAGTCCAGAGACAGCAATAGGTCTGACTGAGGCTGTGAAGCAAATGCAGCATTTTCTTCTGTGAAAGAAGATATATTAAGAGAGGAAGGATACAAAACAGTTTGCCTCAAAGTGGCAGAAAATGGGAGGCTGTTCTTACTGTACAAGATTTGAAGAAGAATTAACAAAAATATGCCAATAAATTCTCACGTAACATAGAATCTGAATTCACAGTGAGTCTTCCTACGGCAGACAGGTTCATACAGCTGTGGTTATCATGGGAATTACCTCACCTAACTTCACCCATCAATAAAGCACACAAAAGCTCAGAGTTTCCTGCTCAAACTAATGTGACCAGCGGGCACTGCAACGAGAGCACTGGGGCAAAGAAATACAGAAGCCCAACCCACCTGCAATGAACTGGCAGATCAGGGACTCAGAGCCCCGTCCAGCCTGACCTTGAGTATCTGCTGGGACAGAGCATGCACCACCTCCTGCATGGGGCAACCTGTTCCAGCACCTCACTATCCTTACTGTAAAAGACTTTCTCTTTACATCCAACCTACATCTCCTCTCTTGCAGTTTGAAACCATTTCCCCCCATCCTATCACAACAGACCCTGCCAAAGAGTCTGTCCCTTTCTTCCCGACAGCCCCTTTAGGTACTGAAGGCCGCTATCAGGTCACCTTGCAGCCTACCCTTCTCCATGCTGCACAGCCCCAGCTCTCAGCCTGTCCTCGTATGGAGGTGTTCCACCCCTTGGAGCATTTCTGTTGCTCTCCAACAGCCCCATCTCTCTCTTGTGCTGAGGACTCCCCATCTGGATGTGGCACTCAGGTGAGGTCTGACAGCACACGGCAGAGGGGCAGATCCGCTCGCCCTGCTGGCTGTGCTGCTTCAGATGCAGCCAAGACAGAGTTGGCTTCCCGGGCTGCGAGGGCACAGCGCTGCCTTCCATCCAGCTGCCATCCACCAGGACCCCCAGGTCCCTTTCGGCCTGTGGGATTAGAGACCGGCGACACGAACGGGATGAGCCGGCACCCGCTGTCCCGAGCCTCGTGCGCTTTTTCTGAACGACAGGACCCGGGAACGTGCTTCTGAACCGGAGGGAGCGGCCTGCTCCTCACCGGGGCCGTTCCCTTGGGGCGGCAGCCAGGGCTCGCGGCGATGGCCGCCCCGGGGCCGAGCTGGCGGGGAGCCGCGCAGGACGCGCCACCAGGTGAGCGCCGCTCAGCCTTCGGCGCCCCGCGGGAACGGCCTGCACCGCCGCCGCGATCGCAGCCCGGCACATCCCGCAGGTCCGACGCCCGCCCGAGATGCCGGCTCTCCCGCCGGTCCCGTTAGCGCGGACAGCCGCTTGGCGCGAGGCCGGCACGGCCGGGTTTGAAGCGCCGCTCGAAAGCCGGCACCTGCGGCGGCACGCCGACAGACGCACGTGGCCCGGCCGGCTCCTCTCCGCGCTCCGTCCCAGCCGTTAAGCGACTGGCCGGCCGCACCCGCCGCTTTCCGGGAACGCTTTTTCTGGGCGATCCCCGCCGGCGGCGCGGCTCTCCCGTCTGCCTCCCGTTCTCCCCGCTCCCCCCGGCCCGTACCAGCCGCAGGTCCCCGGCTCGGTGCACTACCACGGCCAGGTTCTGCCCCGGCGCCGCCATGGCTCGGCTCGGCTCTCGGGTCCAAGGGCCGACGGCGGAGCCTCCCCCCGCCGCGGGGCCGCCCTCTGCCCCCGACCGGCCCGGCGCCGCCCCGCTCCCCCTGGCCCCGCCGCGGCCTGGCCCAGCTCCGGGCAGCCCCGCTCCGGCCTCACGGTGCCGCGGAGTCGGGGACGGACGGCTGGGGGCTGCGGGCCCCGTCCCCGCTCGGGGCCCCGTCCTCTTTCCGGGCCCCGTCCCCGCTCTTCGCTCAGCGCGGCGTAAACGCGGCGCGGTCTCCCGCGCGGTGCGGGCAGCGGGCGGCAGGCCTGGGGCCTTGCGGCCACACGGCGTCTGCGCGCCGTTTCCCCGCGGGGCGATGGGCTGCGGGGAGAAGCTCGAGATTTCAGGCCCTGGAGGAGGCGGGGAGCGTTCTGTGTGAGATCCTTTGCAGGCTGCGATCTCCAGATCGTTCACCCCGGTGTTCCTCGAGCAGCCCGAAGGTGAGCGTTTTCAAACTTGGGCTGCATTTAAAAACTCTGCCTTTGAAAAACAAAACAAACCACTCGGGATATGTTGTGCAGCGGTGCCAGAACCGTTTAAAAATAGCCTCAACTCAAGCTCATGTTGTTACTTCTTCCTGCTGCATTTGTTTGCTTGCATGAATGGCAGTACCTCTGAACTTGCTTTCCTTTTTTTTTACCTTGCAGGCAAGCGAGGGCTGACACGTTCCCGCATCGGGGCCAGCTGTATCTCTTGTTCCCAGTGATGTTTGTCGGAGGCAGGGTGGAATTAGTGGAGTTGACCTGTGGTTACAAGGGCAGGGGAAGGAGCATGTGCAAGGGAAGCTGTGACAGGACGCGTTACTCAGTGTTTATACAGCACTACACCTCCCTTGACGAAGCCCCAGTGTTTACACTTCCGCAAACTGCAGAAACACAGCGAGTGGCTGGCTCCTCCTAAATGTGCCTGTTTGCTGGAGGCACCTGCTTGTGGCTCCTTTTTGGGGCATGTTGCAACCAGCCTTCAAGCTATGCTCCAGGGCAGGCCGTGGTGTGTTCAAGAAATGTTTAGATGTTGTACTGAGGGACGTGGGTTAGTGGGGAAATATGGGTGGTAGGTGGACAGCTGGCCTGGATGATCTTGGAGGTATTTTCCAACTTTGGAGATTCTGTGATTCTACCCACTGATTTTCAAGGAAAACCCTGAGTAAGCAGAGTTGCCCAGAATTAAGCACGTCTGGGGATGCTAATGATTCCCATGCAGCCTAAGCTGTGCTTTGAATAACCCAGCAGACTGAAAGTTTGTTCTTTTCTTCCAGCAGGAACTGGTGGTGCTGGCTCTTCTCAAGGTGCAGCAATGCCCTTTGCTAGCACAGCCACGTGGCTGGACAGCTTCTGCTCCCTGCCCCATTGCAGGATGCGAAGGAAGGCAGTTCCTTGGCAGCACTGGTGCAGACAAACAGCTTTTTGTTGAGGCAGAACCGGTCCCTTCAGCTCTTCCACCCCTCCCTGCCATGGCTGTCAGCATTCCAGCTTCAATTTCCTCTCCTCTTTTCAGCTTTTCTTCTTATTCCACTTCATGTTTTCCATCTGTATTTTCCCTGACAGTACTTGATGTCCAGTGTGGGTCTAATCCTTAAATATCACAAGGTCTTGGCCAGCTGCTATGAAGTTCCTCTGAGATCCTGGTTTAAAAGAAGCTTTGAAGCTCATGTCGTGGTCTGTTTCTCGTTGTTTGCCTTTCAGTGCTACCTGGCAAACTCTTTTGACCACCAGCCAAAGAAAGCTCCAAATAAAAACTGCTGAGGACTTGGTTGTTTCTTTTTTTGTTTCTTTTTTTTTTTTTTGAAAGCTCGTAGGCATCGATGACTTCTGACCACAAAAGGTATGCATATTTCCCTCAAGCATGGCAGTAGCAGTACTATGAAGATCATGTCATAATCGTCAGTTTATAGTGCAAAACAGTCTGTATTGCCAGAGCAGCTTCACATCAGCTCAACAAAAATGTGTTTACCTAAAAAGTCGATGATCAGGGTTGTTGTTCCCTTAGTAGATGAGAGGATAGGTGCCTTGCTGACACGACCGTAAGTCAGTTTACTTCCATCAGGCAAACTCAGCATGCGTTTTTCTTCTTTGCAAGTTCTGAAACACCCCTCTGGACCATTTCAACTCAAGCAGGTTTTACACTCAATGCAGTTTCTTTCATTTCCCTTATTATTTACCCCAGAAGAGGTCTCCGTGTTTCCCTGGGAACTGCAGTCATGCTCAACAGGATTTCTCTGAAGCTTCCTACACATTTCAGCCTAACAATTCTATTTCTGTCTAACCAGAGCAGAAAATGCTAAAACACTTGTTCAGATCCACCAGTATCTTTGACAGCATTTCAAAAAAGAAGTCTTTTAAAAAAGCGTGAAAATACTTGTCCTCCATCCTGGAGAAAGGGATTTCCGTGACAACATCTCAGCCATAAGGTCATAATCAAGACCTTGGGTAGTTTTATCTCACTGCTTCAAGGCTCTGGGAGACTTTGTGGTTGCAGGTTATCAGGTTTTGCATCATTCTGTTCTGAGTCAGGACATTCGTCTGTCCCTGTGCCTACGTGCCACCACTCACTCTGCCTTCTCCATCAATTCCATAATTCAGTTAATAAGAAATCTCCTAAACTGGTGGCTGTTTGCATAGCTTACACTTACGGTTTCTTCAGAATCAATCCTCAGCTGCTCACTTCCTTGGTCATGCTTAAAGAGTATCACACTTTGGGTCCTCCCATCAATTTGTATTTTATTTAATTTTCCCCACAACAGTGATGCTTAGCTAATCATTCACAGTCCGCTTGTGATAAAGTCATCCGAAGATCTTTTATCTGCGTGGAGGCACGCACTTCCTCCTGTCCAGGGAGGGGTGCCTGTTCCTTTTGTGTTGCTCACTGCGGCTATCCTGTCCCTTATTTCCATGTTTGGTCTGAGAAATACAGAGCTTACCACCAACCTCTGTTGGCAGTGACTTTTGTCCAGCTGGGTGTTTGTCCACCCTTTTTGTGCCATTGCCTGGAGTACTCCATGCCTGTAGTACGCAGTAGTGTGAGTGACTCAGGGACCAAACTGCCCAGAAGTCGCTCAAGGTAATTTGGTGACATGTAAGGGTGCAAGGCAGGGCTGCTACCCAGAGAAGCTCTGCTTTACTCCACAGCTAGCTCCCGCGTCATGTAAGCAGAAACAGCTCTCTTCACGCAGATTTCCTGAGTTGTTGGGTGGTGGCAAATCTGTCTACATTTACGTCAGTGCCTGGTGCTTGAAGCACTGGCTCAGGTACATGTAAGTAAGGGTTTAAACCCCAAGCTCTGCTCTCAGTGCCTTGGAATAACAAAATGTTCTTGGGGCATCTGCAGTTACGAGACAGCTTTCCAAACAGCGTGATCTGTTCGCTAGTGCATTTCAAAGACTCTTGCACCGCTTCTTTCCTTGCCCTGACGTTGTCACATCAATCCCATGCAACAACATGGGTAGGTATGTGACCCACTGCTCCCATCTCCTTTCTGAAGTACAGTTTTACTGACTTCACAGTCATTTTTTTCACACAGGAAAATGCCAAATCTCCTCTAGCCGTTGACCCCCCACCTCGATACCATGTGTGGGAGCTAAGGGTGGGAGCCTTGTTCAGAATGTGACTCTAGGGCTGCAAGTCTCTTAATCCAGAAGAGTCACCTGGATTACTTGGTAATGTTTAATCCATGGTCCCTCACATGCTGCGGCCACACAATCCCCTACTGAAATTCCTGCATGAATTCAATTCTGATATTAACCCTGCAAAGTTGAGCAGTCAAGTTGTTCGTGCCCTCTGAACCCAGTGGCCTCTGCCCAGATCCTCCTCTGCAATGCATCAGAGTAACAACTTTCTGAGTCTTGTTCACTGAATTAAGAAGAAGTGGGGCAAAGGAGTGCCAGCATCAAAAGTTAGCATCATACATTGACTGACTGACAGATGTAACCTAGAGGGGCCAACCGTGGTTCTTCTGTCCAGCTCCTGCCTAAGTCAGGGTTAACTGGAGTTAACCTCATCATGTGATCAAAGCCTTATCCAGTCTGGTCGGTGATGTCCTCGTGGCTGACGATCCCTTAACATATCTTTGTGCCTGTCCCATGGCTACACTGAGCATGGAGACTTCATTCCTCAAGTCCAACTGGTGTGTCTCTAGTGCAGTTTGAGCAAATAATTGCTTGTTGTTTTCTATGGGCACCTCTGAGATGAGAAGAGTCTGGTTCTATCTTCTCTATATTCAGTCTCTACTGAAGGCAGCAATAACATTCCCCAGAAACCTTCTCTTTTCCAGGTGAAACAAGCCCAGCTGCTTCAGCATGTCTTCATATGCCAAGTTCTCTAGCCTTAACCATGTTCGTGACCCTCTGCTGAACTTTGCAGTTGAGCAGCCTGTCCATTGTCCTCTGGAAGGATTTACTCCAAGTCCTGCTTCCGTGAGCACAGCCAAAACCAAGCAGTCAATGACATTCCTTCCCTTCTCTTGTGCATCTCTTTCTTTGTGTACCACCCTGAAGCTACGTGTCTCTGTAAGCATTATTACCGTGCACCTTTCCTCAGTATCTTCTACTTCTTTTCTTATACCATTGACACCCGGATGGTTTGAGACTCACCACGTGGTACTTGGAGGTACCCATAGAGAAACAGCTTGGCACAGGCTTGGAGGTACAGTCAACGGCCTACGTTTTGGGCTGTTTGTGTCATCATCTTTTTTGCCTAAGAAGGGACTTGTGATGGTGGAAGGATGCAGAAGCTGCCTGTGTGCTTTTCAGAGCTTTTCCCATCCTCATGGCACAACCTTTCTGAAATCATCATTAAGTCTTCATAGGCAGCTGGGTATGATCCATGCAGGAGAGTTGAGGCTGGTTTTAGGGTGAGTGCTTTCATTTCTGGAGGACTGGCTGGTGGAGCAGACAGCTCCAAGCAAGTGGAGCAGAGGTACGGGACATGAGACCACCAAAGAAGCATGGCTTGATGAGAGATGCGGAGTGGTACTCAGAGAGGGAGTAGCTACAAGGAGGCTTTGAAGACAAGGAGCAAACCCTGTGCTGAAGATAGTAAGTGGATAATGCATAAGGAAGTTGGGGATCCAGACTACACAAAAAGTCACGATATTTGTCGTCAGGGATCAGTGCTTCAAGATAGGCTGTGTGTGAGAGCAGATTTTGCATGTTGTATCTTCCTCATTCTGGGCCATTCATCACAGCGTCTCCCTGCAAGAACCTGGCCTTAGCACCAGTGGCCCCGGGCTGGGGACAGTTGTTTGCTTTGGTTTGTAGTCACATCTAATCTATGCCTTCCCCATTCATGGTGAAGTCTGATACTGTTACAAAGAAAATCTGTTTAAAAAGAAAATCACATATTTAAACACATCTCATATAACAAAGTTCTGTGGAATTAGTTGCAAACCACATAGTTGAGGGAACAGAGGGAAATAAAAACACCAAGCGCATCACGGAAGCTAGTACCAGTTTATTGCCCTGCCTCTCAAGATTTGTCTGGGAAGTTTTTTTTAATGTGTTGACATCACATCTTCTTAAACAAAGTGACCTACGTGCAATAAATTCATCCACCCAGGGCTAGAAATTAATTCTGGATCTCACAGGAGACTGAATAACTTCCTCTTCTCAAGAGGTGAAGCTCTTCTTTCTAATCTGTCACTGAGACCCATGTTCTGAGACCAGTATGAACAGGACAGTAAGTATTGGCCCTAGTGGAACACCCGTATTTTGGCCATGTGGGCAAAATAGGTTGAGATATCAACAAAACAAATTCAGAGTATACTTGGGTGAATGTCTAGCAAAACGATGATAAGGAAAGAAATAAGCTCTGCAGTGTGAGCAGATGAGATGAATCTAAGTGGCCTGTGCAGTGAACATCCCCAGGAGCAGGAAGCTGGATATGCTGCCCAGCGTTGGGTCTGAGCACCTGCCAACCAATGGAAGTGGCATATGAATTCCTTTGCTTGCACAACATGGCTTTGATTCATCTGGTAAACTGTCTTTAACTCAACCTGTGAGTTCTGGCACTTCTACCTCTTCATCCCACATCCAGGCAGCACGACAACTCCCTTTTCAGCGGTGTCCCAGGAAACGTGGAGAGCCCAGCAGCGAAGTAAGGTTGCCAGGGAGGTTTTCCAACCCGTTAATTTCAGGTGTTAATTTCAGGAGAAAGACATTCTTGTGGTTCTCTGCTCTTCTCCCAGGGAGGAAAAAGATTAACCAAATGCTACAGGAACTGTTAGGGTGGACTGCAATGATAGTAACCTATGCTCCAGTCAGAGGCTACACATTACTTTCATGAAAGGTATGTAGGACTTGCATATTCACCTGGATACCATGAGAATCTGGCATGATCTGGAGCATCATTTTTGGGCCAAACAACTGAAAGTTGGGTGTGGCTGGAAGAACAAGTTCATGGTCCGTGTGCAAATACCATTTCTCAGGAGTGCAATGGAAAAAGCAGCTTCTGGAGGAGGAGGCTGAGCATAGGAAAACCAGCTTGAGTTGAGCAGGGAAGGAAAAGCCAGGCATGCGAGGACGTTAAAGGTCCCCAGTGCAGAGAGCCAGAGAGGATATGGGACTGCAAGCAGGAATACAAGGTAGTCCTTCTGCACACATCTGAAAGCAAGTGAGACTCTAACTGATGAACGCTCAGCTTTTTGCAGTGTGTGGGCTACCAAATTCCTCCCATAGGTTATGACTCCTCTGCTGCTGCATAGCTGAGCTCCTACACGAGCAGGGTGACGCATCCTTCTCCCAACCTTGCCCTGGAGGTCAATCCAACAGCATACATCTGCAAGGGTTCCCCCAGACAGCACAGAGCACTGTGTGATTTGCTTGTTCTCGTTTTTCACATCGTGTCCTTTTTCAGTTCCAGCCTTGCTACTTTGGTTCCCTTTAGCTGGACAGTGATCTCTTCTCGGTTATACCCATAGGCGTGCTCATGGGATGCTGGGAAGTCTGAAATCCACCTGAGCGGTTTAGTTGACTCAGAACTTCAGCATGTCTTGGCAAGAAGTGGAAGCCCAGGGCCTAGAAAGAAATAGGGTGATGTTCAAGAAAACCCAGCAAAGAACTTGTGTGACGGATTGATGACACAGGATGGAAACTGCTCTTTTAACCCTTGGCAGATGGCAAACTTTTACATCCCTGGATGCAAAGATGGAAAGAGGCCAGGAAGATCTGGTCCTAACTTGCAGGCTGTCTGTAACTGGTTGGGCTTTAGGATGCCGCACATGACCTGTTTGTTCCCTTCATCCTTCCAAAATAGCTTACATGTTAGAAGATTACAGAATTGGCTCACCTGTGTATTTCCTTGTCTTCTAAAGCAGTGACTGAGTTGGAAGTTGCCGCTGTTTCCTGATTAAATGCTGGGCACGTCTTTTTGCAAGGCTATGGGCCATCATGACAGAGTCCACCTCTGCTTATCACCACCACAACTGTAACTAGCAAACTAGCAATCATTACCTCTTTCTCACAAGCCTACTGATGGACACAGCCGTTAAAAAGCTAATCATCACTAACAGTTTGCACTGCCAACCCATTTTGACATGGCCATGCAACTCCTTTGCTAGACCTGCTCATTTCTGCACTCTCACAACATTAGCCATGCAGGAGGGGAAGAAAACTCTGACCATAATCTGGGGGGAAATGTATTTTTCTGACATTTTGACATTATGTTGTCTGGTGGTTTTTTTTTATAGCACTGATTAAAAGTGCACTTTCATGTTCTCTGGGATGAATATTGGTGATAGAGAAAATGTAGTTTTAGACTTGAGTACAGTAGGACTAAAAATCTCAGCCAAAATGAGCACATCTAGATTCAGCTATCCTGCTTTGGATTCTTTATGACATTGCCAGTGGCTCCTGCTGCACAGTGCTTTTGGCAACTGGCTTTAAAAACCTGCAGTGAGCCTCTGAAGAAATTGTAACTTGAGATATGTTTATTTTTTTCTAGTGTAGAAAAATGTTTTCTAATTCCCCTGCCAGGAATCCACTTGGATTTCACAGAATCATAGAATGGCTTGAGTTGGAAGGAACATTATAGGTCATCTAGTTCCAGCTGCTCTGCCACCCACTAAATCAGGCACCAGACCAAGCTGCCCAGGGCCCCAGCCAACCTGGCCTTGAATATCTTCAGGGATGGGGCATCCACAGCTTTGAGCAACCTGTTCCAGTGCCTCTCTACTCTCTGAGTGAAAAATTTCCTCCTAACATCAAATCTAAATCTCCCCTCTTTTAGTTTACAACTATTTCCCCTCAATCATTACCAGAATGTGTAAAAAGTCTGTCCCCCTTCTAATTATAAGCTGCTTTTAAGTATGGGAAGGCCACAGTGAGGTCTTCCGGGAGCCTTCTCTTCTCCAGGCTGAACACCCCAACTCCCTCAGCCTTTCTTCATAGGACAGATGCACCTCTTGGTGGCACTTCTCTGATCACAGTCCAACAGTTCCACATCTTTCTTGCGCTGGGGACCCATGACCCAAGTGTAGCACATGGCCTTGTTGAACCTCATTAGGTTTATGTGTGACCCCTTCTCAAGCCTGTCCAGGTCCCTCTAGATGGTGTCCCTTCCTCGCGTTGTGTCCACTGCACCGCTCTGGTTGGTGCCATCAGCAAATTGCTTTGGGTGCACTCAATCCCATCATCTGTGTCACTGATGAAGATGCTGAGGAGTGCTGATAATGACATGGACCCCTGGGGGACGCTGCTCATCACTGCCTCCAGCCAGACATTGAGCCGTTGACCCCAGCATTCTGGCTGCAACCATCCAACCAATTCCTTAGCCACTGAACAGTTCATATCTTTCCAGTTTGTAGATGAGGTTGTGGTGTGTGGATGTGGATTTGCACAAGTCCAGGTAGACCACATCAGTTGCCCTCCCTTTCTCCACTGATGCCATCGCTCCATCACAGAACAACACCGATTGGGTAAGGCACAACGTTCCCTTGGTGAAGCTGTGCTGGTTGAGTGGAATCACCTGTTCTTCTCACATGAGCCTTAACATGTCTTCCAGAAGGACCTGTTCTATGATCTTCCCAGGCACAGAGGTGAGTGTCACTGATCTATAGTTCCCTAAATCTTTCTTTCACTCTCTCTTGTAAATGGGAGTAATATTTCCCTTTTTCCAGTCACTGGGGGCTTCTCCTGACAGCCATGACTTTTCAGACATGATGGAGAGAGCGGCCTGATGACCACATCAGTTTCTTCACATTGTCCAGCCTCACAGACTTGTACCCATTCAGCCTCATCAGAAGGTCTTGATCTTGCATTTCTCTGACATTGGGAAGGATTCCACTCCCTAAACCCCCACTTGAGGATTTGGATCCCCGCATACCCTTCACCAGCTGAGGGATGGAAGAAGGTTGCAACAGGGCATTAAAAAAGGATTTCACATGATAGGAGCTGGAATGCCACAGGACAAGCCTTGTTTTCTGTTCAAGACTTCATAAGCTGATGCTTCTTGCCTAAACAGGTTGACAGAGACATATCCAGGGCTGTGCTTCTCAGCTGGGAAGCCGCTGATGGGGAAGGGGAACCGTGCACTTCTGGAGGAGCAAAGGGCAAAGCGAGGAAGGATCTCAGAGTGCAAATGAGCTGCTGTGTTGGAAGAAAATGAGATCTCAGAGCCATGAATCAGCCTAGGGCCCTCTCCACTGCTGGAATAATACAAAAGACTTCAGCTGAGGAAGACAGGAGGATTCAAGTCTTGCTGTGGGCAAATATGACTCAAAGGGAAAGGCACGGTGTGGCTCCATGGGTGGAGGAGGTGCTTCTCTCCAAGACAGGAGCAGAGATTTTGTTTTCTTTGCGGTTTATTTTCTTTGTGTTACTTCAAGCCGGACTGAGTTGCTTCTTGTTTTTGTTGGATTGAAAATGAAAAGTTGTTCTGGGCCACCTGCCGGGCAACACTACACAGGAACAAGCTGAATCACCTGCAACGCTCAGAGCGCTGCTCTGGGCCAAGGGAAACCCAGTCCTTCAGTTTCATGGGGCTTTCCACTGAAAGATATCCGTAGCAGCCACTTCTGTGTGTTGAGTGTGACCTGGGTCCGGCACAACATGCCACAGCAACCAGTTCAGCTTCTCTCTGCTTGAGATCCTGGTGCAATTACTAGGAGAAATTTGATTTCATCACATAATGAAAAAAATGCATTCTGTGCTTTTGCTTTTACTTTCCTATATTTGTCTTTTTACAGGATTAGTTTAATGGACTTATTTAGCAGCAGATTGGCCATGTAGCATTTCTCTACCTGTTTTCCTGCACAACAGCTCTGATTTGTTGTTTAGCCCAGGCTTTGCTCCCAGCAATCTTGGTCACAAAAGCGTCAGTGCTGATATAAACTCTGTATTAACGATTTCCTAAAAGAATATTATCAGAATTATTTAAAACAGCTGGCATCTTTTTTTTTTTCCCCACAGGGAGTTAAAACACATTTTAATAAGGACCAGAAACGACGTACACTATTGTCCATGCAAAAAGATTCTACTGGGATGACATCAGGATCCTCATGTGCATCGCAGCTTTACTCTGATCCAATAGACAACAAATATCTGCAGGAGATCACCTTTCTCTTAACCACAGAATATTTTTCTTGGACACCCAAGCTACTTACTGGCTTTGGGTTGGTGTGTGCATGTGTAATGATCTTTTTTAAGAACACAAACAGTTTGAAAAGCTGTTCCGTTTTTCATTTGCACAGTGCTTTCTTAGGGGTGCACGTGATGAGAAGCAAACACTGAGAAATGAGATCTGTTAAAAAGAAATTTATCCATTTGCATTAAGTGATAAATGGCTTCCTATTAAATGTGGCCAGAGTGAACTTCTTAACCAGACATATCCCTTCTTCTATTCAGCGTCCACATGAATTGCAAGAATCAGAGAAAGTGTGAGGGCTGAAAGGCTCGGCCCACCCTCCTGCTCCAAGCTAAGGTGGGGTGCCCAAGGGCTTCTCCAGCCATGCCCTGAAAGCCTTGAAGGTTAGAAATCTCACTCTACTACTTTGTCCCCTCTCCAGCTGGGGGACCGTCCAGCAGCTCAGTGTCGTCTTTTTCACTTGTATCCAACTGGAAACTCCCCCCTTTCTCAAGAGGGATTAGTTCTCAAGGGACTAGGGTTTTTTTTTAAGATACAGGTTTTCCTGCGTCTGTTTAATAAAACTAAATCCTCATGGGAACTCTGTGCTTCCTCCCGAGGTGTCTATCATTCTTCAACCATGGCAAATACATTTTTAGAAAACAAGGACAGTGGTCCCTGGGATTTCCAAGTAAGCCTTTTTTAGAGGCACAAGATGTCCATGTCACAGCACTCGGCTCAAGGCAAGAGATGGCCATTTTAAGATGCAGCTGTTGAAAAATACAGAGGTTGCATTTCAGAAAGATGCCACCACATTGAGGCTGGTCTGCACGAGAGAAATGGTTTACTCTAGTTCCTCCAGGCTGCCCCAAAACCACACTTATAAAAGAGAGGATGTTCTTACAACTGGTAATTTCCATGGAAAATCAGTATTCCATTAATGATGGGTAAGATTACAGAGGGGTAAGCTAAAAATATGGCAATGAAACTGATAAGATTTTCCCCTTTTATCCTTGTCTGCATTTTGATGTGCATGGGACACAAACACAAGGATTGATTCAGAATGGGATAGTCGTGACCTGTGTCCAGTGATTTACTTGGGGATGTTTTCCTTGTAGAAATGAGCTCTTGGGATTGGAGATACTCTCGTTCATTAACGTCCCCAGAAGGACTCAGCTGTGGGGTGCAGGGTGGTGGTGGTGAGGTGAGAAATGCATTATTTCCTGAGGAACAACTTTGTTCCATTTGTCGGTGAAGGCAGTGATGTGCTTATCAGGCTGTCTGTCAAACCATCAGATGCCTTATCAAGCCAAGCACGTGGAAGCAGTGCTGCTTGTTGTTGATTCTGGCTAACAGTGGTGCTTAGAACTGCAGCACCAGACCCTGTTCCCAGAGCAAGGTCAGTCAGCTGGCATCTTCCAACAGTGCCACGTGTAGGCTGAGTGACCCCTGCCTGGCCATCCGCAAGATGTTTCTACCCCGAACCCTCTAAGCTTACTCATTCCCTTCCACTTTCTCTTCTCTTTCTTGGGCAAGCGGCAGGGAGATTTGGTTCCCAGTAGGTTTCCACTCCCTCCTGGGAGCCAGAGGATGCTGTAAGGAGTGTGTCTATCTGGGTGGCATGAAGCCCACCAGATAAAGCTGTAGAGTCAGTCTGCTGTGCCCAGAGAGTGTAGGAAATAGTGGGTCTCTTGCCCAGTGTCTCTAGGGTCTGTACTGGGCTGATATTTGCACAGGCTGCCCAAGGAGGTGGTGGAGTCACCATCCCTGCAAGTGTTCAAGAAATGTGTAGATGTGGCACTGAGGGACATGGTTAGTGGGCAGATTTGGTGGTGGGTGGATGGTTGGACTAGATGATCTTAGAGGTCTTTTCCAAACCTAATGATTTCTCTGATTCTAACTATTCCAGAGATAGCTTCATCTCCCTCAGGCATCCTGACTTGCTCAGATCTTCCTGAGCTGGTCTCCTAGTGCCATCTGCTGCCTCATCCCTACTCTGTTGTAGGCTGGCGACTTCCTCACCCGCACCATACTAGGATGGTTAGCATCACACTCCTCATCCTGGAAGCCCAGACCCTCTCAGCAAGCCCATTGGGGTTCAGCGGGGTCTTTCTGTGGGCATGCTATAGCTGATGAAAAAATGGGATCTCCCTCTGGTAACTTAACACAGAATGACTTTGTCTGAAGTGCCTACACTTTGCCCATCCCAACGTGAAGAGAAAGGTGCAGAGCAAAATCCAGATGTATTTCATCTGCTATTACCGGCTGTAACCTCCTCCTAAGCTGCTGCTTGGGAAACCATTCTGGATCTGTGTGCTCGGGTCTTGGATGCCACCTCCTGGCTTTCCCACTGTACTGTGCAGCCCGTCTCAAAGCACGCTGCAACAAGCCTTCCTCGTTCAGAGCAGCCTCTGTTTCCTGAGGCTCTGACCTGGGCTAGTTCCCCCATATGATGACTTCCAGCTGTTGTGCAGGGCGCAATTGTTCCTACACACTTGGAGCACACCTGTGTCTTTTGTATGTCACCTGTGTCTTTTTCTGCTCCCTCTATGGGATATTTGATTGCTGATTCCAAGTGCCTGAAGGTGGATTTGGGGAATCATTTCAGAAGCTGGGAGTGATAGCAAATCAGAGGGATTTGCTGAGGTCTGATCAGTATAAACTCCTACAGAGTTCAGCTTTGCGGGCAGCCACCTGGGAAAAAGGTCACCAGCAGGACTGGGAAAAGCAACACAGAGCTCAAGTTGGAGCCACCTGTCCTCTCCTCACAGATGCACAATTGTCCTCCAGGCTGAGGTCACGTCTTCAACCATGGAAGACCTCAGCCTGAGAGAGAAGGGATGCTCTGGGGATGGAGGGCCATAGCATAGGCCCTTCTGCCTGCGCTGCCGCTGCAGACCAGCAGATGGAAGCTGCTGGGCTTTGCAGGAGCCATTTTAATCATCTGCAGAAGTTGTCTGGATTGCTTTCATAAACAAGCATAGGATGAAGGTCCCTGATCCTGCAGAGGTCCTGGTGGGACCAAAAGAGACTCGCCTCCACGGGATGCCCTGATCTCTGAGCTCCGTGCTCCAGCTGGTCCTGGACAAAGACAGGCATCAAGCACTTGGTCTCCTGGCCTTCAGCTCCCATTTCAAGCAGGGACTGAGTTTGGCCTCTGGGTTTCCTGCTGGTTTCCCTTGTTTGCTGCATGCCCAACCTGTCCAAACAGGGGCTGGGATCCATATCTGTCTACGGATCTACAGACATCTATGTATAGACATAGATGTGTACATAGATACCTATATAGTAACAGATGTACCTCTAGAAATAGGTGTATCTACAGACACCTACAAGGAGAGATATACATATATACAGACAGAGACACACAGATCTATTGGTAGATATGGATGAGTGGATAGATACATGTTTAATACAGACGTATGGATACATAGGAACCTCACCCACAGCCGTTCCCTGCCCCAGGAGCCCCTTTGCATGGTGACGATCAGCCCTGGGAGGCAGTCAGGGTCAAAGCAGGACCGTGGCTCTGCACCCCTTACACTACAGCTGCCCACAGTGGCACTGGGTTGGGGGAACAGCAGGGACCCTCAGCACAGCCATGACCTACTTCAGCTCCGCTGCGCCCGCTCCCGGTGTAAAAGCTTAATAGAGCCGAGCATCAATTATTCATCACCTGGCCATGTTAATGCATGTGCTAAAGGC
Source organism: Centrocercus urophasianus (assembly GCF_019232065.1). Lineage (NCBI taxonomy): Eukaryota > Metazoa > Chordata > Aves > Galliformes > Phasianidae > Centrocercus > Centrocercus urophasianus. The sequence continues at coordinate 18,828,743 of NW_024884789.1, read as the reverse complement.
CTCTTTTTTGTTGTTTTTTTTTTTTTTTTTTAACAACAAAAAAAGTCTCCTCCATAATTTAAAGCCTCACACGCTCCTGTCACTGGGGATGCTCTCAGAGGCGCTTCTGCTCCAGTGAACAGCAGGCAGGAAGCAGGAGGGGACCCACAGCCCCACCGCTGCACCCTATGCCAGCTCTCATCCTGCACCACAGGGAAGATAGGGAGACCCCACACCCTTGGCTGTGCCCAGACCACCACCCCCACGGGACATGCAGCACCCAAGGGCCCCGCACTGGGGTGGAAGGGCAGGCGGAGATGAGGGCAGAGCAGCCGTTTGCTCACGCAGCCATGAAGGAGCTGGGCCACGCCGCAGCTCCAGCACGTTTTGCCTTCTATGGACATCTCTGCTGCACAAGGAGCAGTGCTGGCACGGATGTGAGGCCACCCCAGGCCCAGGGGAGGCAGGGGTAGGGAAACAAAACACCCAAAAGCAGAGAGCCTTCCTGGCAAAGAGCCCCATGTCCTCCTCAGGGGGGTGCCCCACGCCTCGCCCAGCCCCACAAGAACACAGCACACAGCAGCAGAGTCACAGCAGCCTCTGGGTATATATATTTCTTTCTTTTGTTGCATTTCATATATTATCCAGTTTCACATTCTCATAGGATCAGCAAGTATAGAGCAACTTATTCTCAAATCTTTTAATACAAGCGAGACAGCCATGGTCATATAATACTTAAAGCACTTCAATACCAAGCAATAAGATGCTAAAACAAAAATTGCACAATTTCTCATTTACGATGCCTAACTGAATCATTAGTACAGAAGACAACCCTTCTCTTTTCAAGCTTTTAACTAAACATTAACTTATCTTACAGGATTACAATTTCTCTTTTAATAATAATAATAATAATAATTAATTGCACACAAACACACAAGAAATTCTTTATGATGCATAAATATTTCCTTATTACACATGGTACAAAAATACTCGTACTTTTTTTTTGTTGTTCGGTATTCCCATAAGGACGGCTGATTATTTGGCAGGACTGGATGCTCTCCAATCAGAAGGATGTGGAAAAAAAGGGGAAGAAAAATAAAAGAGGTTAGATAGCTTACAGCCTTTCTATATATAGAAGTCTGAAAAAAAAAAAAATAATAATAATATAATAACCCTGATTTGAAAACCGGAGGATGGATGAGAACAGAAACCCAGTGCATCGTACTTGGAGGAAAGA
>NW_024884789.1:18806672-18827427 GCF_019232065.1 Centrocercus urophasianus | reverse complement strand
TCTGGTCGTACTGGGAAGGGGGAGGGCGGAGGTGGGGAAGGGGTGAGGCAAGGACAGTTCGTGTTTCTCAGAGCCAAGTCTTCACCGACGCAAGATGAAAACCTCGATGGATCAGTCCGTAGGACCTGTTGCTAACGGTTACACAAACGCTAGAACAAACAAACTTACACTCACACATACACAAGTTAAGTGTTTTAATTCATGCCAGAAAACATGCAAAACCCGATTTGCCTTTCATTTCCTTCAGCAGAGCTCGGGACCGAGCCCTCGCCGGGTGTCGGCGCAGCCCGGTGGTGAAGCTCAGCATGGACAGATGGATGGAGGGACGGAGGGATGGAGGCGGCGTGCGGCGGCTTCACAGTCCAGAGGGGGACGCGCCGGGGCCGGGCGCTTCGTCCGCTGGCCGCAAACCAAAGCGAGAGGTGGAAGCCATCATCCCTGGCACGTCCCTCCACGGAGAGGCAGGAAGGAGGAACAGGAGCCCAGGAGAGATGCTGTGGAAAAGAGGACGGTGAGCAGGGCTGGTAGGATCTGTGGCCCGCCCCGCTCTCCCTGTGCCCGCCGAGGTGGATCTGATCCCGCTGCCCATCAAGCAAAGCCAACTTTATCCTACATGAGGTGTATGGGGTGGGTAACATCCCGTCCTGCCCCCCCGCAGGAGCTCAGGGAGCCCAAGGACAGACAAGACAAGGCTCCAGGAGTAATTAGTTACTTACTAACAAACTAACAAAACTGACGAGACTTCCATCCTTGCTGGGTAGCTTCAGAAGGAGGATACCAGCGCATCTGGAAAAAAAGAAAGCCACGCCAGAGGTCTGTGATCCAGGATTATTTCAACCAGAGCCCAGCTCCTTTAGGCCACCCGTGAGCAGAGATGGCTCCAGTACTGGAAAGGAGGCACCAGGATGTACCCCAAAGTAGTGCTCTAAGTGCTGGCACCACCCAGCCCTGCACTGGTGCACGGACAGATTGAGGCTCACCAGGCACCAGGACAGGTCCTCCCTTAAGAAGGGCAAAAGGATCCCACACACCTGAAGGGAGCTAGCTCCCCATCCCAGGGCTCGTCTCAATATCCCAAGTACCGTTCCATAACCAGCAGACAGCGTCAAAATTCACACCCAGCTCACTACAATACATTGAGCAACACCATCCAGGCTGTTTGTGAAGCTTGTCACTTTGGAGGTGTGCAGAAAGGGACAAATCCCCCAGTCACACTCACACTCTCCCAAATATCCCATATTTACAGCTTTTCCTCCATTCAGGCTCAGACAGGGCAGAGGAGGCTCACACCAGGCAGCCATCACTGCTAGATGGTGACCAGTCTGCCCTCGGCCAACAAGAGAGATGTCACAAGCCAACACACTTAAACCAGAACTCTTCCACTTGACTCAAGTAAAACCTACCTCTTTCAACACAGAAAAGACTCAAAGAGCTTTTTTAAAAACTAACACAACCATCAGAAGAGATTCTGGGCAAACTATGCAATGGAGACAAGTGGCAGAGCTATGAGCCAGCAGGACTTGGAGGCTTCCCCAAGCACCTCTACCGCCCAGCGCAGCTCTACCACAAGGAAGGAACCAACAAGCAGACGTAGGAATAATAACCAAAGCAAGCCCTATATAGGGACAATGGGCAAGGTCTTTTTGAATGCAAGCCCCATCTGGAGTGAAGAATGCCACAGCTGCTAAAATGAATGCTTTGGTAGTAGAGGCTTCATGGTTCATCCAACTTGGAGGTGGCTATCTACTACTGTCATGTCATCGATGATCAGCATCTGGCATTGCCACAGGCTGTAAGCAGGCAGTAGACGTGCCAGGTTGCTCTCCATATGTGAGAAGTTGCTGCCGTCAGGTGAAGTCCCCAGTGAATAAGAGTATCACTCCCAGTTATAAGAAAGGGAGGAAGGTAGGAAGGAAGAAAGATCTTGGGAACTAAAGATCTGGGGAACTACATGCCAGTGAGCTTCACCTCTGTGCCAAGGAAAGTCAAGGAACAAATCCTTCTGGAAGAAATGTTAAGGCACATGCAAGCAGAATAGGTGATCCCACACAGCCAGCAAGGCTTCACTAAGGGCAGGTCAAACCTGACCCAGATGGCGGCCTTCTGTGATGGCAAGACATCACTGGTGGACAAGGGGAAGGCAATGGATGCCATCTATCTAGACTTGTGCATGGCATTAGGCATGGTCCTGCCCCACGTCCTCATCTCTAAGTTGGAGAGAGATGGATTTGATGGCTAGCCTATTTAACAGATAAGGAATAAGTTGGATGGTTGCAGCCAGTTAGTGACGAGCTGTGTCCCCCAGGGGTCTGTCTCAGAACTGTTGCTGTTCACATCGTCATCAGCAACACAGATGATGGCATTGAGTTTGCTGATGGCACTGAGCCGAGCGCTGCGCTGGATACGACAGGAGGAAGGGATGCCATCCAGAGGGAGCTGGGCGAGCTCACAGAGCGGGACCACGTGAACCCAGGGAGGTTCAACAAGGCCAAGCCGGGGTGCCGCACTTGGGTCGGGGCAATCCCAGCTGTGAGCACAGATGGGAGAAGGCCTCACGAGAGCAGCGCTGCGGAGAAGAACTCGGTGGCTCTGGTGGATGAAAGCCACAGACGAGGCAGCAGCGTCCATTGGGGGCCGGAAAGCCACCGGCATCCTGGGCCGCACCAACAGAGGGGTGGCAGCGGCAGGGAGGGGACCGTCCCCTCTGCTCTGCCCTCTGAGGCCCCAGCTGCGGTGCTGCGCCCAGGCCTGGGGCCCCCAGCACAGGAAGGGTGCGGAGCTGCTGGAGCGGGGCAGAGGAGGCACGGAGATGCTGCCAGGGCTGCAGCACCTCTGCTATGGAGACGGCTGAGGAGCTGGGGGTGTTCAGCCTGGGCAAGAGAAGGCTGCGGGCCCACAGCAGTGATGGAAGAGTGCTGGAACTCTCTGGTCCCTTCAAATTTAAGCCACCAGGAAAGCCACTCTGGGTTAAGATAGCAGCAGGCAATGCCAGGGAACAATGGACGGCTGTTCTCTAAGCACCTTCACACTGCTCTATAGTACACTGGGTTGTGCAGCAGCAGTCCTGCTGCAAAGTCATCCAGCAGTCCTGTACTAGTGCACAAGACCTCCACAGGACATCCACAGGTCTTCAGAGGAGACAGAGCTGAAGACTCATTTAGTGAGAACCAGTGATGGCCTCAGCACTGTACTCCAAGCTAGACACATCCCTGTTCTAACCCTACTTCCTCTGCCCCTGGAAGAAGGAGAGGTCTGTCACCTGATAGAAAGGCCAGAGGCTTCATAATGAAAACACAGACAGCAAGTGCCAGGACCTTGAGACAGCAGCCTCCTGCCAGGAAAGGACACCAAGGTCACACCTCCCAGAAAACACAGCTGCCTGTGACAGCCGCATCCTCCTTCCACCAGCACAAGACCTGGGAAGCCAGAAACTGAACAGCCCCAAGGCAGAGCGGGAGAGCTGAGATTCTTCTTGTGATGCTTCCCAAGGGAGAACCCTGCCAGTTCCATCAGCTATGCAGAGCTGCTGGATCCCAGCTATCCAAACCCTACAGCTGGGAGGTGCTTGCTCAGCACAGCCACATCTCCCCATCCAGCACTCCTCCCCTCGACAGCTGGAAGCAGTTTCCTCCTGCCCTGAAGCAACAGGAAACTCCCCCTTCCTTCACAAGGCCACGCACTTAACCCAGCAGCGGCCGCCATCCCACGCACCCGGCCCTTGGCGTGAGCAGCAAGGCAGTGGGGCACATACACCCAGCCCAGCCTCCAGCCATGTCCCCAAACCTGCAGGCTCATCTCTGCTTTCCTCAGGAGCCACCTCCTGCCCCAGATGCGCACTCCAAAGCTTCTAGCACCTTTGTTAGCCAACAGAAATCCCATCCTCCTTCTGAAGAATGGGATCATCTAGCCAAGATGACATGCTCTTTAAGAAAACAGAGCCTTTGACAGTGCCAGTTTCTATTATTATCTTAACATCCCTCAAAATGCCTTGCTTATCCCAGGCACTGGAAGCAGATTGCTCTTGGAGCTGCCTGGAAGGAATGCAGCTAGGCAAGAGGATCTGCAGGGCTGTCTCCAGTGGGCCTCAAGGCAGCAGGTCCTGCCAATACAGCCATCAAGGATGGGAGCTGAGAAAGAGTGGACGGGGCTATCCAAAACTGGGATGGGAAAGCAGAGCAAGAGAGGCTTTTACTGGAAGACACACCATTGCTTCTGGAGCTGTATTAGCTCACAGCTGGAAAGGAGTCTGATGTCAACTTGCATTTCTCTTGCTTGCCTTCCCTATGGAAGTCCTGTCACCTCCCTGCTGTCAGAAAGCCCTCCCTACACAGGACAGGACAAATCAGCCCTTCCTTGTGTTTCTGGGAGCCGGTAAGACCCCAGCAGCATGTTCCAAAGCTGGAAACACAGCAGATGGCAGCTGACCCACAGCAGCAAAGGTCAGTCAGGAAGGCACACCACAAGCACTACCATCACCCAGCAGCACTCTCCAGATACCTGTTCCCAGTCCCAGCAGCAGGCATCTCACTCACACCTCCTGCTTCCAGGGCCCTGAGCTGAGGAGGCAAACAGGCAAACCCTTGCACAATGTGCAAGACCTAAATAGCTCAGCCCAGCACCAAGGAAATCTCAGTGGAGTTGAAGCAAGCACTCCCTAGCCAGCTAGAAAGCAGCACATCCTATGCTGTAAGCATGCAGAAGAAGATAGGATCCATTCCTATTGCTCAGAAGGAGGACTTCGGGAAGCATCCAGTGCCTTGAACCACTCAGCTTCGAGGCAGCTCACAGACCTCAGCTTGCAGGTTGGGAAGTCACTGCTGATGGCATCTTGGTCCAAGTCACTCATCCAGTGATGCTGGGAGAATGGGTGCTCCCAAGGAACAGAGAGCATCTCACATCTGTTTTTTTTCTGCTAAAAAGAAATAGCTCGCTCGGGGAGAGCCTGCCTTGGTCAGCCTGTGCCAGCACTAAGCCACTGGAGCTTGGGCGAACACCACAGCCATGGAAGTCTTGGAGAATGCTTCACACATTTAAGGACATATGCCCTGAAAAAATCCTGATGAGTCCTATGTGACAGCCCCAGTGAACAGGCAACAAGTTACAAAACAACACACACAGTTTCCAGCCGTTTCTGCTGTTTTCTGCTGTTTCCAGCCACCCACCCCAGGAAAGTCCATCAGCCACCACAATGTGAAGTGCAGGAGATCTTGCAGAGGGGACCCCAAGGCTGTGCCAAAACTCAGTGCTACACCGAAGCAGGATCCTCATGGCCCTACAGGTCATTGGGCTGTCCACTGCTCCAAGATTACCAGGTTAGTGGCACCCAGATGATCCCACCCCAGCAAACAGCAGCATCCCAACAGGAGGCAGGGTCTCGAAGAGCAACACAGCATCTGAGCTCACCCTGCACTCCCAGTTATTTAGGGCCAGCAGCAGGTCACAGCTGTAGGCACCAGCCTTATGCCCAGCCACTCCACAGCTCAGAGACATCCAGCCTGTCTCAAACAAGCTCACGCAGCTTACCAGAAGGAAAAGTTGGAGAATTAGGCAGAGCACTGACCTCCCCTTCCATCGATGGGCTCTGCCTCAGCTTGGTGTTGGGAAGCCTTTCAGTCCTGCTGGCCTTTGCCATGAAGCAGAGCTTGATTGCTCCTTCCACTCCCTTGGGCTGATCCCAGATTCAGAATCCTGCCCTCACCACCCCCACTGAAGGATGCTCCTCCAAACCATGTTTCTACTGTTGGCAACAGCCTGGAGACTGTGGGGGCACCTTGGGCAGCCAACCCACCAAGATGGGCAGCTGGAAGCTTCCATTCCATGATCTGCTCCCTGCCTTGGGAGCATCAGCCACAGCCTTCTAGGTCCTGGCTACTCAGCCTGGTCTCCTCCACGTACCATATAGTGACTACCACCAGTTTCATCCACTCGTCTACCCAATTCCCAAAGAAAGTCCAGCCCTCAGGGTTGCAGAGCCATCTTGGAAGCATCTCTTTACAGAGGTGCACTGATAGCATGATAGGAGCCCCATTGTCTCCTACAGCACACCCAAAGCCTGGCTTAGAGATGCTCCAGAACACGTGGTTTCACAGCAGAAGCACAGTGCAGTCCAACACAATCACACAGATGCTAGCTGAAACATTTCGTTGGGTCTAAAGGGCTCAAGACAAACTGCACCCTGGTTTCCATCTCTGTACCAATTCCCCCTCTTCCCAACTCAGCACATCTGTGCACCCCAGAGTCTTCCAAGGACAAAGGCAGACCTGGGCCCCCATCTTGGATGACTGCTCTCCCCAGTATCACTACCCACCACAAGAAGCAGCGATCCTGGACTCAATTCCTTCACTTAGAGCTAAACATAGCAACCATTCTCCCACATTCCCTTTTCCCATCCTCCCGGTCTCCTGCACTGCTCCCTTCCATCCCCAGTCAGATGCCCTTCTGTACAGCTCTCAAGAGCCGCAGCCTGGCTGTGGTTTCAGGCTGCAAAGAGAAGACAAGCTCCAGGCAGGAACTTGCTCCATTTCCAGTAACTGGAGAGAAAGAGGTGAGTTTAGACCCAAGACTAAGGGCAGGGTCTGTCCCGATATGCAATTCTGGAATAAAGTGACCGCCAAGTGCTGTTGTCTAAAGGTGCCCAGTAGAATTTAGTTGTGTGCTAATCGCTATCACGTCACTCACCTCCCCCATTGTGTGCTAGGAGTGAGGTCAAGGTGTATCTCTGGTCGCCCTTAAAAGGTTGTGGATGGGGAGAAACCAGGTTTCTGTCACACCAAGTGGCAGGGTCATCCCTGCCCCAGCTCAACCGGGCTGCTCCCCTCCCACCAGCAGGACCTGGCCAAGCCTGGCTCAGCTGGGAGGAGTTGATGTAAGATGGTGCCATGCTGTGTGCGCCATGTCATGTGCTGCCAAGTTGGAGATGTGGGTTAGAAAGAAAGCCTGGTATCTCATTCCCCAGGCTCTGGTGGGTGGGTAGCGTGAGGCCCATGCACTGGGTGGGCAAGGAAATATGGGCTACAGAGATGGGCAGAAGCTTGCAAATCCCATGGTGCATCTTGGAGGATAGATGGTTACCTTACCAGTCTTTCCAAACGGGGCTGCCGTCATGCTTAACACTTCTAGGAATGGAGCTGTAGCACAGCCACTCCACTAGCTGCAATAAGGCATCACTAGGGTGTCCCATCTCCAGGGACAGCTCTGAGCTTCAGGGCTAGCCTGCGCTGGCATCATGGCTGGAGTTCACTAGGGACATCAAAGGAGGGATTTGAGAGAGGGTGGGAGGGAGGGAAGGCACAGGGGACAGTCTTAAAGTCAGTGGAATCCCCATACGTAGAGGCTTTTAGCAGTGCTGGCTCAGGTCACAGTCACACCTACGGCAGCCTGGTGCCTGGAGGGACCCCATCTCCATGGCACAGCAGCTCAGCAGTGCCGGAACAGCAGTCATCCTGCTCTTCTGCAAGCGGCTCACTGAGAGCTCCTGGCAAATGAGCCGAGGCCAGACCAGCCTCCTGCCATCTCCTGCCAGCCCTCTGGCACGACAGGCACCTACTCACCTACTTTCTACCAGGCTTGAACACAGGGCTTGAGACTATGAGTGCTTCAAGTTTTAACCTTTTGCACCAAGCTCTCTGTTCAGCTGCTGCCTCCAACTACGTGCTCCCTGCAGTGCTGATGGCTCATGGAGCTGCTCCAGCCATCCCCATAAACATCCTCCAGCCAAGAGGAATCCCAGGAGGAGGAGCTACCGCTCCTAGAGAACAGCTCGCGTGTCCACCACCACCAAGCCCTACCAGTGAGAACAAGGGCTCAGCACACCAAAACCAAGGTTACAGCTTCTAGCCCTGTTTGAGAGCAAAAGTCACCTCGCACTGCCTTAACTCCACCCTGCCTCAGCTCTGCAAGGAAAAGGGCTCCAGCCTAGAGATCAGGCAGCTCCAAGCAGCCAACTTAAGTAATGTTTAACCCCATAAAACTTTATTGGTGATGTATGCTGCACCAGAATGTCCCCCTGTGAGATCACCGCCAACCTCAAGCACAGTGCAGCAAGGAGCAGCTGTAACTGCTCAGCCAGCCCAGCCACTCTTCTTCATCATAGCCACAGCTCAGAAGGGACACACTGACTCCCCAGGCCTTATGGGAACATCATGCATTAGGGACTTGCTTGGGCAGGGCATCCCATGTCCTCCCAGTATCTCCCTGGAGCCAGAGTTTCTCTCCAGGATTCGAGTCCTCAGAGTTAAGCTGCCTGTCCAGCACAAGTAGTTTGCCAGCTGGAAGGTTTAAACTAAAAACCCAGATGGAGAGAATCTGACTGAAGGCTTCCTTTATTCTGGGAGAGCAGTTTTGCCTCTGTCCACACTACACAACATAAAGTCCTGGTGTCTGACCCTGCTGCTCTGGGTCCCTGTACAGTCACTGATGATCATCCTCGAAGGAACCACAGTAGTAATGGTTCCACACTCCTCAGCAGTGCCAGCCAGGATGGAGAGGGCATTCCTGGTTCTTACTACTAGGGGCAGCAACAGCCCTTGGCTCCACCACCCTACACAAGGGAAGGACAGAATCTGCCCTCCTGGGCTGCCCAGGCGCACAGTCAGATGCTCCTGTAGCTGTGGGCACTTCTGGAGAACATTACACAACTCCCAAACTGGAAGCAACCCAGTGAAGGGTCAGCATATCTAGAACACCAGGCTGAGCCTGTCCTGAGCCCCACATGCCTCTTGCCTACCCTGCAGGAGCATCAGCCCAATGCTAGGTCACCAGCAGAACAAAAGCAGCAGAGGACAAGTCTGTGCAGGCAAGGAGCTTGCGTCTCCTTCACATTGCATCTGCACACAAGCTTGGCTTGAAGCCATTCAGCTATGGTCAAAACACTTGCAGGAGCAAGAAGAGGCTGAAGGGCCAACTCAGCTGTTAGCCAGGTGGGTAAGGTGATGGGACATTGCTCTTCTTCCTCCCAGGCTAAGCAGGGAAAAGCAGAGCCAAGCAGTTAAGTCCTGATGCTCTGGGAACAAAGCCCAGAGCCCCACTGCACTGGCCCCCAGCACTACTATGGGAACAGAGACTGAAACAGGCAGAGCCCTTGGTGACATCAAGCAGGGTAGGTTCTCCTACACAAGTGCTCCAAAACAAGCACCTTCACATGGAATTCAGGCCTAACCTGTATTTAGCTTTCTTTTTGCATTTCTGCCATTTTGGAGGTGGTTATGCTTAGCAGGGGTGGGTGGCCTCAGAAGAAAATCATGCTTTCATGTACTATGATTCCAGTATCAGATGAGCAGAGGTATCCTTATGCCTCCAGCTGTCAGGGAGCACAGCCCCTGCGACAGCAGGCAGCAGTATGCATCACCAGCACCTCCATAGCCTATGGCAAGTGGCTGCACTGCACCCACAGGGTCCCACACCTTTGCTTCAAGGAGGATGTTTCATAGTTATGCTTGCTGGCACGTAGCACATCCTCCCCGTAGACACACAAGAAGCTTCTCTGGCAATGGGGACCAACGCCAGACAAAAACTGAGCGCTCACCTCAACCCTTCCCTTCCCCCAGCCCAAGAGAAAAGCTGGGCCTGCAGGGTGGGGGAGCAGCAGAGCTCTAATTGCATCCATGTCTCCCATTTATTCCATACTCAGCAGCTCCACCACTCGCCCTGCAGCCCGTGCAGGGCCTGGAGCAGCAGGAAGAGCTCTGCCAGGAGCAAGGTGCAGAGGCCAGGGGAGAACCAGCAGAGCAGAGACCCGAGGGAAGAAGCACCAGGGGAAGGAGAGAGCGGCTCTCTCTCGGCAGGAGCCAAAGGGAGAGACTCACCTGAGCGTGAAGAGCAGCGGCCGCAGCAGCAGCCGCTGGGTACGTGAAGGCGGCATGGGGGATGGCAGGGGTGAGCTCCGTGGTGTACAGTGGGTAGGGAGCCCATGCTTCTGGGGATGCCGGGATTAGAGCCGCTCCAGTCAGGTCATCTGGACAAAGAGACAAGGGGACAGCCAGCTCAGAGCTGGACCAACTGCCTGCTTTCAGGGACGGGCTCCGCATTTCCAGCTCCAAGTTAAAACTCTGAGGCTTAAGATGAACACCACCAAAGCGTGCCAAGGCTGCACGGCACAGCACTGCCCCTTCTCGCTTTGCGTCTAGAGATGATTTAAAGCCCTTAGTGGTACCACTCCACCTCCTCCACACTTCCAGAGTCGGCCAGAAGCCTTAGCAGATGCCTGCTGTTCTCCTGCAACCCCAACCCACTGGCAGATATCAGCCAGAAGACACAGCTCTCCTTCCCACCCTGGCTCTAGGCTCAGCTGCACCAAGCCCTGCCACCAGCATTCCCAGTGCCAGGTACCTCCCAGGCTGGCCCTCAAGCTGCATCCCAGCATACTCACAGGGGTCCCGTGCAATGAAGTGTGCGCCCAGGGCAGGGTGGATATTGGTGGGGTTTGGTGTGGCCATCAGCTTGCTCTTGGCCATCTTTGTGTTGGCTTTAGCAAACTCTAACCGCAAGGTCTGAGGGTTCTCTGGGTCAAAGCGGATGCCCTGTGACAGAAGAAAGCAAAGGAGTCTCTCAGAGAGGTTTCCCATCCCACTGCACTGCCTGCAGCTATTCATGTAACAGTGCCCAACAGCGGAACAAGGGCCATCACCCTGCAGTCACATACCCAGTTTGTCACCTCATGCTTGCATTTCCCTACTTCGCTGACCTAGGACCCACTGCTTCCACGTTAAGGGACATAGCTTTGCTCTTTATGTGCAGTTCCCCAGCCAGCAAAGCACTGACAGCTATTGGCAGTAGTCAGGAAATATCCATCTGCTGGAGCTAAGATGCCCTGTCTGCTCTGGAGCTTCCTATCTGTGGTGCTTCTACACCTGTACCAGCCGGGGTTGGATAAGCACACACCTTGAGACTCAAGGGGAGCTCTGCAGCAGATCAGAAGAGCTGCAGATGTATTCTGTTGCCTGTACCAGACAGCTCTGGCCACAGAAGCAGCAGCATGGGAAGGCTGCTTCCCCTACATTGCACCTTCCTGGAGCAGGTTCCATCTGGCAGCAGAGCTCCTAGCAGGTCAGAGGCCAGGACAAGGACTTACCCAGACTAATGGCACCCTTAAATATGACCAGCTCTCCCACTTGGCTTCTGGGAAATTGCATGACCAGTTAACTACCACATTTGAGGGCACAGCTGGGACTCCTTGGCTCTTCCTACACTAGGGACAAGCCAAGTATCACTCGTGCTCCAGACCAAGTGACAGCAGTGTGTATGGCCCCCAGCCCTCCCAGTACCTCCAGTACTCACATTTAAGGCATTCTTTGCTGCTTCAGCACCAGCTCGGCTGTCAAAGGTCACAAAACCAACCGGCTACAAGAAACAACACTGATTTCAGTTTGGAAATATCTTTCAGATCCACTACCTACCCTGCCACCCTTTCTATCCCAGATAGCTTACAGCAAGCAGAAGAGGCCAAGCAAAGTTGTATTGAACCTTTGAAGCAGAGCTTGAAGGGCCTTGGATCGTTAACTCCTGCTCTGTCCTCTCCCAGCACAAAGTTTTCTCATCCCTACATAGCAGGCACTTCTCACCCTGGCAGCCTCTGGCAAAGCTGCTGCTCACCCTCAAGCAGAGCTGCTGCTAGAATAGGACCAGGGACCCCTGGTGCAGGGCTGAAGGACCTGTTCTCATCCAGCACCCATGACCCCCGGCCAGTCTCAGGAAATAAGGAGACATCCAGCATACACTGAGCCTTCCAGCCACCAGGACAGGGACAACGAGCAGAACCCAGCTGCCTACGTGATGCCACACACAGTGAAATGGCATCTGTCCCCAGTTCCCATCAAGCAGAAAAGAGAAATACCCAAACTCTAGGAAAAGGAGGTACCTGCTTCGATGTTAGCTTGATCAGTGACCCTTCATAACCCTGAGAAGAGAAGAAAGCAAGACAGTGTCAGGTTCTTGAAGGAGCCAAGCTAAAATTTGGCCATGCTGCAACAGCTCCAGGAGCTCCTGCAGCACCAAACCCTACACGAGACAGGCTTTGCAGAGGGAGATCTATTAACCCATCTCCAAGGGTGCCAGTTCACTCTTTCCCACCGAAAGAGAAGACAGTCACAAAGCAGAGAAGGCATCTCATCTCAACTAGCCTATTCTGCCTCTCTGGGAAGAAATCCAGCTCTTGGCCAAGCTATTAAAAGATGAGCATCCTGCTCCAGTAGGGAACACAAGGGCTCTTGGGAAGAGGCTCATTTTGATGAGCCACCCATACCCTCTTTCTACACCACGGCTAGATGGAAGCAACAGCAGGTTGACTTATGTGTACCACATTATTTGATCAGTACGTGTGTCCTAGCCCAGGTACATCGAGCTTACCTAAACGCTTAAAGCCAGCCTCCTCTCAACACATGCTGCAGACCACAGAAAGACTTCCAGGACATTTAGGACCGGACCTCCCAGGTTCCCCAAAGCTTTAACAGAAGGCTTAGCTCCTCACTTCATTCTTGCTTCCTGCCACAAGATAGCATCCTTTCCACTAAAGACAAAACACGAAGACTTCCTTACCTTGAATGGTCGGAAGAGTAGGTAGAGCTCTCTGGGTTTGATGTCCACAGGAAGGCCACTGACAAACAGTGTCCGTACCTAGGAAAGAGGTCAACGAGGTCTACTGAAAGGAGATATTTAGTACTGCAGGAGGAACACAGAGCGCAGTTTAGAAGCAAGGTGCAATGGGATTAGGACATCCTGCACCAATGGTGGCTTTGCAGGCACTAACACTTCCCTGTGTTAGAGCAGCACTGTCCTGGACAAGGTGCAGGCAGGCCTTTTCTACTTCCCACAGTGGGATTTAGACCTTCACAAAAGATTCAGGCTCCAGGAGAAGATCTTGGGTTGAATAGGGTATGGATAGCAGCCCCACAGTCTTTTAACAGACCTCGATGCCAAAGGCTTGAGGTCTGCTAGACGACCGTATGCTGTCAAAAGCACTAAAGGAAAGTTTGACACATCACGGTTCCAGAAGAAACAACCTCAGCTGTCTCTCTAACTCCTTCTAGAGATATCAAGTGCTTGATCACTAGATGTCTTACCCCTAGCCCATCCTGGTGCCTCAATTCAGCCACTAAATCAAAAGAAAGCCCTCAACTTTCAGTGCCGCCTCATAACTACACAAGTATCTTTGACTTCAGAAGCCCCAGGAGAATAATTTGGGGTCCAGCCCAGCTCCCTCCCTAGCACTCTTTGGAAGTCACTCTCAAACCGCACTACACCAAGTCCAAGGATGCGACTGCTCTTCCAAGCTGTAGAACTCATAAAACAAATCCAAATGCCTTTGTAGAAGCACAAACACAACAGAAGATGACTTCAACAGACAGTGGTAGAATGCACATAAATAGCCAGGAATATGGACCAGTGGTAAAGGCTGGGAAGAACGCTGCTGAGCAGCAAGACCATCACAGCCACCTTCTCCCTGCACTGGGAGATGCTGGCTGCCAGCCTATTTCCATAGGAAGCAGAGTGATGAAGCTGCCAAGATTTCCTGTAAGTCAGCATAGAGCTAGAATGGGAAGTTATGTGCTACAGAGGTCACCAAGGCACTAGTCATCATTGAAAAGGACTGGGAGAAAACGAGCTCAGCTTCACCAGGAATGAGAAGCATGGCAAGACAGAAAAAAAGGCTCTAGAAACAAGATGGAAATCTTTGTTCATTGCTTTCAAGTCACCTGGGCACGCCTCCCGTTGAAGCAATCTCAAACATGCCTGTGGAACACTGGAAGTAGAGAAGGACAGCACGAACACCCAAATGCCTGCTGGCACCAAATCATACCAGACACATCTAGGAAGGACACCCAGCAGGACCAGGAGCACAGAGCCCATCTCCTGGCCTACTTCCAGCCTGGAGTTTACATCCCTATCACACTTCCATGGCATAAGCATTCTGAACCCACACTTGCCTTGCCTGGGCATCTCCCCTTCCTCAGAAGAAGCAGGCTGCACCTGATGCCTCTTTAAAGCTCTCTTCCCACTCAAGTGAGAAGAAACGCAATGTTTCTGTTGCTTTCCAATAGGGAACGTGTCCTCCCCTCATGTCCCTCTCTCAGTTCAGAGAGATTTTTCACATCAGCTCAGGGGGTACCTTAAACCCTATAGGATGGGCATAAATCACAAATTCTTGGATGCTCTGCCCCTCATTCCCTTCATGAGGAGGGATCAAGGGCCACCAGCACTCAGCAGGCACCACAGTGGGCTGCTGCCACCCCATTTAGGATGCAGAGCCCTTCTCTAGGCCAGCGTATATGGGATACAACCACTGAGCATCCTTATTCTCTCCTCACATCCTCCCCACCAAGCCCAGCAACTCGTTTGGTGCCACAGCACACCACTCCAGAACCATCTTATGCCCGAGCTGAGCGAGCAGTGGCAGCCAGAAGCCAGCACCTTGACAACTTCAGGCTTCAGCATGGGCTATACGAAGCGGCTGCTGTGCATTCCCAGAAGACACACGGCCATTTCTTGCAGGGAAATGTTGCATGGAGTGCAATGGCACATGTGCCTGAGCCACGTGAAAGCACCATCCCTTTTCAATATTTCAGGATTTGAGTGCGCTCAGGCCCCAGAAATGGATGTTTCTTCCAAGCAGATAGAAATCTGCATCCCTGTTGGGTCTCTAAATGGTCCCGTGATGTGCAGCTCAGTAAGTCCTTGCGACAGGCATGACAGAATGGAGGACATTGCCATTGCTTGGGGAGGGAGAAAGTCGGCTACCCAAAGCCCTTACAACAGCCTGATCAGAGCAGTGCAGGTGCCCAGGAAAGCTCTTTGTCAGAGGGAACAAGCCCCTAATGCTGTCCTCATCTGGACAGGAACAGGATACATTATTCCAAAGCTTAAAAGCTCCCCGTGGCCTCCAGGTACAGTTTGTCACAACACACAGATTGAGAAATGGGGATTCCAGACAACCCACAGCAGTTGGCAAGGATGGGCATCAACCCAAGAAAGCCTGGGCAATCCCCAGTGCCACCAGCTAGAATCTCCAAAATGTATGTGCCCAAGGATCACGAGAGACTAAGGAAGGTCCTGGCTCAGAAGACCTTGTTAGGGGAGGAGGTGGGACCTTAGGCCAACCTCCTACATACAAAAAGTGCAATTACAGAGGAGAAACAGTAAGGGGTCTGGAAAAGCATCTTCTAGTGGGGTAACTTCCACAGGGCTCTCCAAGAACCTTAAACCCTTCAAGAGGCCACCAGGATCTCCACCTTCCTGCCTTCGTCAATTTGCCCCACTTCAATTCTCTGCCACTCAGCATCAGATCCACTTCAACATTCAGCTTCCCCACAGAGGCAACTAGAAAAGCCACAAGACAAGGGAAAAAAAGGTATATAGATGTATGTATTCCCTTCCCTGTCCCAGCCCCCTCTGGGGATGTCCCTGGTGCAAACACCCGGCAGAGATGGAGGAGAGCCATGGAAAACAGGATTTGTGCCAGGACGGACAGGACCGTCTAGGCCATCGCTTGAAGAGGGAGGATCCCAGCATAGCTTCCCACGCAGAAGCAGGGAGGGACAAGGACGAAGCCATTAGTGCTGAGATCCTCAGTGGCTCTGAAGCCTTTCTTACACTGCTGCGCCCCAGAAGAGATATCTGGTGTGAGCACAGCCAGGTTCTCAGCACCAAAGCTTCAGGTCCACATCTCCTGGTCACATTTGTTTCGTATAAGCTTGAAGGGGAGTCTTAAGAACACATAGATACTGCCCTGCAGCCCAGCAAGGGTCAAGTTATGTCAAAAATGCAAAGGCACAAGCACACATCTCCTGCGAGGCTGCTCTGGGAGGTCTCCAGGCTTTCGTCAAGAGAGACAAAATCTGTCTACTCTGAATCCTCCCACAAGAGAGCAAGGCACAGCCTCCCCTTCTGTAGGACGCAGCTTTGACATCCATTTTCTACTCCCCTGTTCTCACAAAGCTGAGACCCCATAGAGTCAGTCAGGTCCCAAAGGCAGTCCCTGCTCCACACAGCCAGGTTCTCTACCCGTCCCCAAAGGGTCCCACCACGCCGCAGCCCCCACAGCTGCTCCCACAGGAACACATCCCACCTATATGCTCTGCTTGGGCACCCCAAAGATCAGAGCTCTCGGGATGCAGCCACTTGACACGAGGCTGCTGGAATGCAGCAAGGCTGCAGGCAGCCCCGGGAGCCGGGACTTATAAGGCATGGATGGGAAAGGCGGGGAGCCAAGCGTGCAAAATGCAGAGAAGGAAAGGCTCGGGAATGCCACTGCCGGAGCTAAAAAACCCAATGGGGCCACTCCAGATGGCCTACAGGGCTTTTGCTCCTGTGGTCGGGGCAGGAAGGAGCTCGAGCAAAGGGGGGAGGAGGGCGAGGTAGCAGCAGCTGCCTGGAGCAGCAGGAAGCACATGGGGGCCGATAAGCCCTGGCACAACAGGGCAGCACCCAAGAATAGGACGTGGTTGGGGCAGAGGAAGCTCTGCTAGTTTTTATCCCGGGGGGCAGCTTCACAGCAGTTGCTCTGGTGGGAGATGAGCTCCCACCTACCATTTCTGCCCTGAGCACAGGATGTGGGTTTGGCTGCAGAACCCTCCCCAGGTATGCCATCCTCTTGGGTCCTCATCTGCATCCAATGTCACGAGCCAGGCAATGGCAAGCTGAAAGTTTGCAGCAGTTCTCTGCTGTAACACTAGTTACGAGTGTCACTTCAAATCACACCTTTGGGGATGCTGGTAGGATGCCAAGGCAACCGCAAGACTGAACCACCATTGCATTAGACCAGTTCCTGGCAAGACAGAACTACAGCACAGTGCTACACAGAAAACAGACCCTAACGCCAACTTTAAGCAGCACCAAGTCCTGATTCCCCTCTGCACTACACAGGGCTCTTCCCCACAAGACCCCACGCACACAATACAGCCCAGAGGATAGGGGCAGGGCAGATGCAAGCCCATCATCCTCCCAAGGAGAGCATGGGGAGCCAAGCTCCCAGAACAACAGCTTTGACCCACAAAGGCAAGCTAAGGTCTCACACCTACACCATGCCTCTGTGTTCACAGTGACAGCATCTGCGCCTATAGGGCATGCAGCAGAGGTCAATACCCAGACAGGAAAAGGCTCCTTGCTCCCAGTCAGGGCATAGTGCTCCTGCAGAGAAGGTGCCAAGCACTCTCACACCCTGATAAGGCTTTGAGCTGAAGCCTTTATTCTGGGCACTCAGGGCCAGGACAGGCAGAAGCTCCGTGATCTCACCACTCAATCTTCACGACCCAAAGTCTAACATGGCCAAGACCTACAATCCCAAAAATATCTTCTTGCTCCAAAAGCTTTCTCTACCAGATCCAAAGAGTCACACTTGGCTTCATGCAATGCCAATTCCCCTAACAATGCCGGGAGCTCTCAGAGCTGCATTCCAGATGCTCTAGGAGCATCCTTCCTATTTTGCCCATCTTGGCAAGGAAGCCTTAGATTTGGGCCCTTCAGAGCTTTACCATGCACCACTTAAAACCATTTTCCATCACAGAAAGCTCTGTTCTATAGCTCCTGTGGCTAGCCAAGGAAAGAAACTCAGTTCCGAAGCCACGTCTTGTTTACTAGATCAGCAGGCAGAAGGAATAACAGTTCTTATGTCATGGAGACCAGCTGGAATACTGATGCTCAAAGCAATTCATATTGGAGTCTAAGAAACGTAGATTTGAATAAGCAAAGAAGGAGAAGGAAGCCATTCCATAGGCTTCCAGGGGCCACCAGGAGACAGACTCCCACATCCCATCCCCCTGGTAAGAGCAGCCCCATTGATAGAGGAAGCCTGGGAACACAGCAGTTCCCAGGACCTTTCCAGTGTCCTCCTGGGGGAGGAAGGTTTAACATCAGGCTTCCAAATCCCAAACAGAGCAGGAGCAACACCTCTGCATCAATGGGACGGAACAACAAGATGCATGGTAAGCAAGCAAGCTCCTTGGGCTGCTGGAGAAAGCAAGGAGAGCGCACAGCACCCAGCAGTGCCCCTCGGGATGGGTGCTGTCGTGCAGATCGGCAGCTGCCTGGAAAACTAAACAGAAGATAGCAGAAGTGGGGAGGGATCGGCTTTGGGGAGGTGTCTGGTGAGGAACAGCAGGGGCTGACAGTCGGCCCTGTTTGTTTAACATTCCCATTAGCGACCCAGAGAGGAGTAAGAGGCATTCCTGTGCTCAGCATGTCACCGGGCAGGAAGGGGCTGCGAGATGTGGGGGCTTGAAGATTAGATAAAGGGAAAGGCTCAATATGGGAGCTTTGCATCGCCATATCTGGGGCACGCAGTGCCCTTCAGGGAAGCAGCAAAGTAGGCTCATGGAGGAAGGTGAAAAGCAGAAAAGGTGTTTACAGCTCCAGGATCTGGTGTTATTCTCTGTGCAGCTTAGGAAGATACCCCAGCGCCATACCCCTTCCTGCTTGCATTGGGGTTGAACGGTTCAGTTCAGTAATTAAACGTAATTACTGCTAATGGGGAGTGAATTGACACGCAGCAATGGGAGCTCTGGATGAGAGTTTGAATTTGGGTTGGCTTGGATGTGGCGAAGTCCCCTGAATGTGAGGTCATTCCCGGTCCCCCCCACCACCATCAGGATCCTCAGCAGAGAAGCGCAGCTCCCGCTCAGCTGGGTAAAACAGCCCTGTGGGGGGGTCCTGCAGAGGACCACCACGGAACCCAAGCAGTCAGGATGGGGACATCCCACCAGTCCCAGAATCACCTCCAAGCATCCCCAGCTACCACCACGCAGCACATCTAAGAGGATAGGCTGGGCCATCCCTCTCCCTGCATGCAGTGCAGAGCAGGGGACACTTGTCACTCAGCCAGTCCGGCGCCCCACAGCACAGAGCTTGAGCCCCATTTTCCAGGTAGCGAGCATCACACTGGAGGTGACGCACTCTCCAAACTGCCCAAACACCGTAAGGGTGCAGCACCACCGCAGCCAGCAGATAATTGGAGCGCACAGCCGCAGCCCCGCACACGCAGCCCATGGAACCCCCTGGTGCCAAGCCTCCCCGCACCCAGAAAACAGCACACGCTGTCCTCCCAGCGCCACCCACCGAGGTGGGACACGTCCCCAGCGGTGCGACATCGCGTCACCTCAGCTTCGCTCAGCACAGCGGAAGGAACACCGCGGCCAACACCTGCGCGCCCATTCCACCCCATTAGCCAGGTCCCCAGGATGGAGGACACGCTGGCCCCGAGGCAGCTGGCGCACAGGGACCAAAGGGCCCCGGTGGGCGGCGGGCAGCCAGCCCGGGCGCCATGTTGCGGCGGTGTGAGCGCACGGCGTGCTGGAGGAGGGCGAGGGGAGGGGGCTGAACATCTCCTGCTCCCCAGGGCCAGGCGTGGAAGACTGCAGCAAAACGTTGCGTTTTCCTCCAAGATGGAGGAGGGCGGGTGACCCTGCTGCACCGCCACCACCACCCCAAGGGTTGTGGGATGGTTCCGTGGGCCGCTACACAGGGACGCTCAGGAGCCCTCCCATCATGTGGTCTGTCTCATGATGGCCATCTAAAGGATGGGGATAGTGGCTAGGGTGGCACACAGCCCCACCAGCCCCAGCTAGGTTGTTGGTGCAGATGCCATCACTACAGTTTAAATTTGTCCCTGTCACCTATATTGGCATCTGGATGTCAGAGCTTGGTTGCTCCAACTCCAAGGGAATGAGGTCCTTGACCCAGGAGACTACAAGATCACCCAGGGCTCACCACACTGCAGCCAGTAGTCATACTTCCAGCCTTGGATAAAGCCAACACACACTGCGCTGCAGTGCTGGAGCCCCAACGTCCCAGCCCTCCAGTTCTTACAGCTGGACCTCAGCTCTACAACCCAAAGATGCATCAGCATCCCAACACCGTTCACTTACACTGTGTCTCCAGTGCTGCAGCCTTCACACCCTTGATCACCTATACTCTGAAGCCCAGATATCCCAGGTCACAGCTCCTGGGGCTCCAAACCCCAAGGAGCCAAACCCTCAGTGCTCCTCAGCCCCACTGCCTCGAGTCTCCACTGCTCTGGGTCCCCACTAACAGAGTTCCAGAGCCTCAGAAGTCCCAACTCCCTGGTGCCCCGGTGCCTTGGGTCACCACTCCCACAGCTTCAGAGCCTCAACAGCGTAAGCCTTCAATGCTGCAGCTCTCAGGACTCTGGAACCCTCGGGTCCGCAGTGCTCTGCATCCCTGTTCTTAGGGCTCCTGAGCCTTGATGCCGGTGGGTCTCCGGTACTCCAGAGCCCCAACAGCCCCGATTCTCTGGACGCAGGGTCCTCGGTGCTCCAGGTCCCTGCTCCCGGGACCCCGAAGCCCCGACGTGCAGCACTCCCGGTGCTCCAGCCCCGACGCCCGGCTCTCGGCGCTCCAAAACGTGTTCCCCAACGCGTCCCACGAGCTCCCACCTCCTCCTCGACGTTTCCTCCACCGTTGGTGTGCTCGGTGTCCTTATTGAGGTTACTCATAGTGGGGGGCCGAGGGGGGTGGTGGTGTGAAGGCGAGTGAAACAGCAGCTCCGAGCGGGGAGCGGGTGCCGTGCGGTGCCGGTGCGCGGTGCGGAGCTGCCCTCCCGGCTCACATGCGGTGTCCCGGGAGGGGGGTTCGGCTCCGCCGTTAAGAACCGGGCGGAGCGGAGCGCAACGAGCCGCAGCTGCGGGGCCCCCGCCGCTCCCGGTGCCGCTCCCGGTGCCGCCGCCGCCGCGCACGGAGCAGCGGGGCCGGGACCCGCCCGCCCCCACCCCCCCCCCGGCCGCAGCCCCGGCCGGGACCGCCCGCCGCCAAA